>NW_008331484.1:461000-467793 GCF_000622305.1 Nannospalax galili | reverse complement strand
GGTTCTATGCTGGGCATTGTGCTCCAACAATCCCATACCAGAGAGACTTCTTAAGGCCTTCATCAATTTCACAAAATGTTAATGAGTTGATTTTAATCACTAGGAGATTTTAGTTGTCAAAAAAGGGGGGGGGGAGAAAAGAGAGGAAGAAAGAAGCGGTTACTTGCTTCAATGCCTCTTTTTAAAAAAATCACTCAGAGATAAAAGGGTGCTCAACTCCACTCCCACAACTAGGTCACCTGCTCCACCGGCTGAAGTTGTTGAGTGCTGAGCTTCATGAAATGGTCTACTTCTTAGAACTTGTTCAAGGGACCTCTCCTACCTGCAGAGAGGAAAGTAAGAAAAAAAGAACCCCTCCTTTAAGTGTGACCCCATTTGTTCCTTCCTTCCTGTTCATTGGTTACTGTCATCAGGAATGTAAAGAAATCAAACAGGAAGTTGGAAGGGAAGAGTTAGTGAAAGATGAAGGTGAGGGCGTTTGGGGGCCTTTTAAGCCATCTATGCCAGTCGTGGAAGAGGTTGAAAGAACTGAGCCCCAACGCTACAATAAGCTCACTGCTTGCTACATGGTGTGCTAATAGGCTGAAGGCCAGGTTTAACTTCAGGTTGAGTGGTCTGGAGTGAATGCATTCCTTACACACCAATTCCTCCCAGAATGTTGCTTTTTATCTTTATTGTAGGGATTAGACTGTTTTTATCCTTACTAATTAATGTGAAAGCAACTTTATAAGTGGCCGGCTGGGAAAATCACACAAATAACATTGAAATCTAATAAAATTGGTTTTGTTCATGATAGAGAGTTTGAAAAAATACAGGAGAGTTAAAAACAAAACTAACTCCACCTATACACAATCCAAACGAAAACCTTTTTCTGTTTATTTATTTATTTATTTATTATTTATTTTTGAGATAGGCCGGCCTTGGATTCACAGCATTCCTCCTGCCTCAGTTTCTCAAATGCTGGGATTACAGGGATGAGTCACCACACCTGGCTGATTTTTATTTCTTGTAGCGTTGGAGATTGAACCCAGGACCTTGCCTATGCTAAGCAAGTGGCTGCCGCTGAGCTACAGCACCAGGCCTTTCTGCTCCATTTTCATACAGAAGTTTACATGCTGTCACTGTATTATGCTTAATTGGCTCTGCTTCATTTTGGTTTTTGAGAAGAGGGTCTCCCTATGTAGAATCTGGTCACAAACTCACAGTCCTCCTGCCTCTGCCTCCTAGTGTTGGGATTACAGGCACATGCCATGATGCCTGGCTATTTATAATTATTTACACTTAAAAAACTTTGGAGGGGCTGAAGAGATGGCTCAGAAGTTAAGAGCACTAGCTGTTCTTACAGAAGACCCCAGTTCGAATCCCAGTATCCAAATGGTGGCTAACAACCATTCATAACTCCAGTTCCAGGGGATCCAACACCCTCGTCTGCCCTGTGCAGGCACTGTACAACACAGGTGCACTTACACACATGTATGCATAACACTCATACACATGAAATAAAATTTAAAAAAATTTTAAACTTTGTAACAAGAGCTGGGAAGATGGCTTAGTTATTATCTTGCAGAGGACCTGGGTTCAGTTCCCAGCACCTACATGACAACTAACAACCATCCTTTAACTCCAGTTCCAGGGGATCTGATGCCTCTTCTGGTCTACACAGGCATTGCATGAAAAGGTGTACTTACATACATACAGGCAAAATACTGATACACATAAAATAAAAATTGATAAAATTAATTTTTAAAAATCTTTGCAATAAGCTTCTGACTTGTAAAAACTACTTAAGCATTCTTTTCTTTTCTTTTCTTTTTCTCTCTTTTGCCTTTTTGAGACAGGGTCTCCCTGTAGCCCCAGCTATCCTGGAATTCACTATGTAGACCAGGCTGGCCTTGAACTCACAGAGAGCCACCTGCCTCTGCCTCCCAAGTGCTGGGATTAAAGGCGAGTGCCATTCTTTTTTATAGCTACCTAGTACTCTTTAAAGAGGATATACTATAATTAATGTAACCATTTGGAAAAATACGGATTTCAGCATTTTAGAAGCTATCAAAACCAGCGATGAGTAAATGATAGCTCTTGAAAGAAGATGTAGGCAGTAGCAGTTAGGAAGGCTTTTAGTCACTGGTTTCCTTCGGGCAAGAAAAACATACAGTATCACTGATTCATGGGAAAATGCTGGGAACACTGAAATTTCCTCAAGAATAATGCATTTATTTTTAATTTTTGTTTATTTTTATTTTATGTGTATGTTTTGCCTGCATCTATGCAAGTGCACCTATGCGTAAAAACCTGCAGAGGCCAGAAGAGAGCATTGAATCCCCTGGAACTGGTGTTACAGATGGCTGTTAGATGCTATGTGGGTGCTGAAAACTGAACCCAGGTGGAACACTTTTTTTTTTTTTTTTTTTTTTTTTTTTTGAGAGTCTTATTCTGTAGCCCAGGCTGACCTGGAACTCACAGTGTTGTAGCCCAAGCTGCCTTCAAACTCATAGCAATTCTCCTGCCTCAATCTCAGGAATGTTGCTATTACAGGCATGCACCAACACACATGGCTTTAGCTGGAATACTTTTTTAAAAACAAATAACTGAAACACATATTTGCCAGCAGGAATCTCCCATCGACCATACGTTTCTCTTCAGCAAGCCCCATGCTTTGTCTAAGCTGTTTGAACCTCATAAACAATCCAGCAGACAGCTCAGAGTTAGTTATTTCTGAGACTCAAGGTAGCTGGAGCCCCCTTAAAGACATAGAGGGTTAGAGTCTTCCTAAACCGTCATTTCCTTGGACTTCTGCAGCAAGCTGGGGAAAACAGCAGGCAGTATCATCTTGCTTTCATTTGACTTTCACCTTAGCATTTTTTCTTGGAAATTGATTTTAGTTTTAAATTTAGTCTATGTGTTTTGCACGGTGTTTCCACTTAGTTCTCATAGTTTGTATTCATAAAACCCCGAGAGATGGGTAGGATGTGTATTATTACCTCTATTTCAGAGAGAAGGAAACATGAAGACAGAAAAGTCACTACCACCCAATGCCCAGTGTCTTGTCTTTTGACCCAGTATGCATTCCCCTGTCAGACTATTCCCATAGTGCCTTTGACAGGTGGCATTACTAGAGGGTCCATGGGCACATGGCTGGTCAAATATCTCAGAATAGTTCTGTGCTTCAGTTTCAAACCTGTCCCATACACCCTGAGTATTTATCTCAAGCATATACCCACACAGTCTATCTGAAAGCATTTCCAAACCTGGAAAGGTGACTTACGCCTATAATCCCAGTATTTGGAAGGTGGATGCAGGAGAGGAAAGACCAGATGTTCAAGGTCTTTCTGACTCTTTCCCAGGTTCAGACATCATTTCTGTCTCTACACTTAGATTCTGATCTATATATTAAGAATGAACCAGCAGCTCTTTACTGTAGTGTATATAGTATTCTTGACCCTGTGCCTGGATCATCTGACAGGATCACCTGGTTCTAACTTTGACTCTAAATTCTGAAGGACTAATCCATAGTCTTATAATCCTCTGGGATTATATTGAAGATAGTGGCTCTTTTTTCATGGGGGAAAGGGGGGTTGAGACAGGAACTTGCTATGTAGACCAGTTTGGCCCCAATCTCACAGAGATCCACCTGCCTCTGCCTCCCAATTAAAGGTGGGATTGCTGGGATTAAAGGTGTGCACTGCCATGCCAGGCTCAAAAGGTAGTGTGATTTCTAATCTCTTTAAGGAATTCCATGAAAATACAATGGAAGCTATAAATTCACCCTTTCAAAAATTTATTCATCTATAGAAACACAATTTGCATCCAATTTCAAGAGGCTGTTAATTTTTACAGGCCCCTTTTGGGGTATTTCTGACTGATAGTAGCCTACAGTGTAAAAAGATAAGTACTCCAAAATAATGAATATAATCTAGGAAATTTTTGTGTATGTGTGCCAACAAAGACCTTTTTCTTACCTTTTTAATTAAAAAAAAAAAAAGAGTGCCTGCATACATACACATAAGTGAACTGCTGCATGCAATGCCTACGGGGGCCAGAAGAGAGTGTTGGATCCCAAGAACCTGGAGTTAGGCATGGTAGTTAGCCACCTTATAGATGCTAGGAACTGAACCCAGGTCCTCTACAAGAACAGCCAGCCCTCTTAACCACTGAGCCATCTCTCCTGTCCCTACTCACCTTTTAAATAGAAGGGAGAAAGGGGTAAACTCAGACCTCCAAAACCAAATTAATGAACTTGAGTGGTTCTCAACAATTTCAGATAAAATAAGTTTCTTCACTGGTCATTTCCTCTTCTAGAGTCTAATCCTTCTGAGAGTGCAAATGTCCATTCCAACAGTGTGCAGGCTCACCTCCATGCCCAGAGGTGAGCCTGCACCTCTCTCTACTCCTTCTCTCTAGTGTTTCTAATGGCTTGCATCTCAATTAAAATAATTTTTTTATTAGACACAGTACTCAGGAGGCAGAGGCAGGTGGATCTCTGTGAGATCCCAGGTCAGCCTGGTCTACATATCAAGTTCCAGACCAGCTGGGGCTACAGGAAGGCTCTGTTTTTTGTTTTTGGGGTTTTTTTTTTGGTAATTATTTTTGTAAAAATTCAATAATATGCAAAGAATATAGCTCATCTCTGTCTCTGCCTCAATAGTGATCAGTTCATGGGCAATCTGGCCTCCTCTACACTCTGACCCATTTTTTCCCTGCTTCCAAGAACCTAAATTAATCAGAAGGAAATCAAAGATAACACATTATTCTATTTGTAAATATATTTAAGCACATATCTCTGAAAAATAAGGATTTTTTCCTTTAGCAATAGTAGTTACTTAATATCATGAAATATTCCGTAATTCTAGATAGCCAGAATCAAATGAATGTTCTACAGATATCCTTCTAAACATTTTTTAGTTTGTTACAAAGTAGATTACAAGCTCCCTATACTGTGACTGATTAGCAGTCTCTTCTGATCTATTCTGTCGTTGTGTTATTGCCTTTGTCCTGAAATGGAAAATGAAGGATTGTTACGCAGCAAAAACAACCATCTCTGAGTGAAGCAGCAGCTGGAAATGCTGGGCTGAAGTCTCCAAAAATGTCAAGTCACGCCTCTGCAAGGAGATAACTCCTTGGCATATACCTTTCACTGAACGATAACGAAAGGAGAACCGCACTCCCCAGTAAACACTTTCATCAGCTTATAAACACCAGGCTTGCCAAGCACAGTGCTCACAGTAAGAGTCAAGAAAATAGGGAATAAGTCGTAAGTCTGAAAATCTAGTACTATTCCCATAAATGAGAAGTTAGTAAACAGTGAAACTGAAATCTTCATTCAAAGTCTAAGTAATAGTTGGATTGATTAGTAGTCATTTTTAGACCTTCCATCTTAACGTTTTATTTACTCCATTCTCATGTGTGCCTTTGTCATGTTTTTGTTTGTTGTTTGAGGTGCTGAAAGTTGAACCCAGGGCTTTGCATATGCTAAAGAATGCTTAACCATTCAACTATATGTCCAGACTTCCTCCTCGTTTTTTAAAATTTGAGACAGGGTCTTACTAAGTTGTGGTTGGCCTTGAACTTGCTATGCTACACAGGCTAGCCTTGAACTTGTGATTTTCCTGCCTTGGCCTCCAGAGTAGGTGGAATTACAGGCATGTGCCTTAACAGCCTGACTTATCTGTGCCTCTGAAAAAGAAAAGAAACCACTTGAGAGTAAATGAAATTGTAATTTGGATTTCTACTTCCCACCTCATTTCCCCTCCCTTCTCCATTGAGTTCCTTTTTCATTTTAAAAAGAAACCTGGCGTTAGAATGTAACCATAAGAACTAATGGTTACAGTGCAACAGAAACAGTGGGACATGCCCACAGTAACAATTTAGGAGTTAGGAACTTGAACTATCCCAGGGTTCCACATTCTGAAAAATGGGAACAAATAAAAAGTTGCCTTGCTGGGTATAGTGGGACAAGCTCAGTCCCAGGACTCTGGGGGCTGAGGCTGGAGGATGGGTTCCAGGACAGCTGGGCTACATAGTGAATTTGAGGCCAGACTGGGTTATATCATGAGACCCTGACTCAGAAAACAAAAACAAAACAAAACAACAAAAATAGAAACAGCTGTGTGATAGGACTGCAGCTAGAATCATCAAATGAGATCATGCAATGTACCAGGCACTGGCTAACCAGGAAAGAGAGCTACAGACAGGAGAATGATATAGGAAGGGTGAACTTGCCATTATCACAGTTTTACCAAGAGGACAAGTTCAGTTTATGGAGACATTCTGAACCAGAGCCCTCTGTACCTGTTGGATACTTTGTTAAATGATGCAGGAGAATAACCCTATATAGCCAGTGTTAAACCATTCCCCTCTTTGAAAGTTCATAAACATTGAAAGTAGGTAAGAAATGACACTGTGGATGCTAAGTCCCAGATAAGACAATACTGTGTTAAATGAACTACACAGAGATTAATCTGAAACTGGACTCTGATCCCAAGTGAACTGGCCAGTGTAGCCCAGTCTTTACTGGCTCTGCAGAGGAAAAACAAGCCTATGTCTATCTCAACTGTGATCTGAATGGGTATGAGCTAAGCTTTGAACAGTGCCTAAGCTCATTTCAGATGCATAATATGTGTTAACAGTACTAAGCTAGGAGCTTTGAGCTGAGGCGTGCACCCTGATTCAAAGGAACTGAGGAGGGCATTTAAAGATCTGGCTTTATGATCCGCCTTTCTCTACTCCCACTTCAGACAACTTCCTGTTCTATTGGATCTCTCTCAAATAATTAAACAAGTAAATAAATTATTTA
>NW_008331484.1:457944-460984 GCF_000622305.1 Nannospalax galili | reverse complement strand
ATATATATATGGAAGGAGGAGGTAATTTGTACTATTAAAAAATTGTTCAGTTTAAATAATTCATTGTAGCATTTAAGACCCCTCCATCCTGTGTTAAAATCCAAATCTCCAAACACCTATTTTTCTAGTCTTTGAGTAGAGGAGGAGGAGGAGTAAGAGAAAGGGAAGAGGGCAAGGAGGGGGAGGGGAGGAGGAGGAGGAGAAAGAGATGACTTCAACGAAAATTTTCTTGTAGCAGGGCCTGGTGATGCAGGCCTGTAATCCCAGCACTAGGGAGACAAATGCTGGAGGACTGAGAGTTCAAGGTCAGCCTGGGCTACAAAGCAAGACCCTTTCTCAAAACAACACCACGCCTTGTTGTTGTGTTTCTTTAACTTCTTTACAACTTCAAAACACTTTCAGATGCACTGTGATATCACAGTTAAGACTTGTGCAAGATGCTACAAATCATACTACACCCATTTGAGAGATGAGAAAAGTTGAGGTTCAAAGACACACAAACATATATGTTGGTATATTTAAGAGCTGAAGCCAAAATTTCCCTCCAGGTCCAGTGGCCTAGAACCTGAAACAAGGAGCCCCCTGCTTGCACAATGGCTTTAAACTGGAGTCCTTCCTCCCTTCAGCACTTTGGTTTCAGATATCTTCCCAATTTCTATCAGTTAACCCTGAGCCATGCCTCCTGTCACTAATAAAGGGGAAAGACTTGGGTGAGCCACCACTCTGTCTAACCATCCTATTTATTGAACACCAACTAGAAGACAGATCTTGAAGGGTTTGAGCAGAGGGAAATTGAATCTTCTTTGTCCATTTAAAAGGATCACAGTGAATGAAGCCAGGCTTGTTGGCACATGCCCGTAATCCTAGCACTTGAGAGGTGGGGCACTAGGATCAGGAGTTCAAGGTCAGCCTGGGCTAGCTGAGACTGCCTCAAAATAAAACAAAAGAATCACAGTGAGATTAATCACTTTATCAATGGGAATCAATTATCTAAAAATAGTGTTTGCATATTAGCCATACTGGAATTCCCTAGCAAAATGCATTCTTGCCTGTGTTTGTAAATTCTGGAAACAGTTAAACTTCAAGTGGTTTTAATAAGAAGAGCTTGGAAAATGTCTCTGTACAGACTTGATTTCTAATCGTGGTGAAGCCTCATTCCTTAAACCACTTATTCAACATTAACTCATTTGCCAAACTTCCGTCTGCTGGACTCTGGGTAAGACAGACACAGTAGTCTTCATCAAAGGGAAACGTTGGCTCACCACAGTCCCCTGCTCTCAGCAGTCAGGCCTCACAGCCCTCAGCCTGAGATGCAATCAGCTTCCTGTCCCCTCTACAGCCACACTGGCCTTTTCTTTCATTTCTTAGCGCTCTCCTCCCTCCTTCCCTCCCTCCCTTGTCTTTGCATAAACCCCAGTTCTCTTTGCCTTGAAAGTTCATAAGCTCTTGATCTACTTAGCCCCTCCTCTGGCTAAGGTCCCTGTCTCTTGCCCTGCTGCCTCCAGCAGCTTTCTTCTTCCCCTCTGGTAGATCTCTCTAAGGAACCCACTACCTCCTCAGACCTCACATCTGCTTTCAGGACCCTAGGCTCTTGGAGGGGCAGGGCCAGACCGGTTTTGTTAGATGCCAGTGCCTGGCACACAGAAGGTCTTCCAGGAATGAAAAAACAAATGGATGTGGTGGTCTACACAGCTCTGTGGGAAGCTGGGCTACAGTGTGTTGGCGTTTTGTTTTTTAAGACAGCTTTTTTACCTCCTCAGACCTCACATCTGCTTTCAGGACCCTAGGCTCTTGGAGGGGCAGGGCCAGACCGGTTTTGTTAGATGCCAGTGCCTGGCACACAGAAGGTCTTCCAGGAATGAAAAAACAAATGGATGTGGTGGTCTACACAGCTCTGTGGGAAGCTGGGCTACAGTGCGTTGGCGTTTTGTTTTTTAAGACAGCTTTTCCTATAGACCCAGCTAGCCTTGAACTCAAAATGTGGCACAGGATGACCCTGAACTCCCAATCTTCCTGCCTCCACCTTCCATGTACTGGATTGCAAACATGTGACTCCACACCTGGCATGTGACTGAACACCTTAAGGGTGTTCTTGACATCCCTTGATGTCATGCCTTTCCAGATTGGTATCTTAGCCCTTCTAGACACTGAAATGTGGGAGCTGTTCCAAGTGCCCAAGACCCTGTAAGCTTCCAGAAAACAAAAAATTCCATTTACTGCCAGTGTGGTAGCACAGGCTTTTAATTCCAGCACTCAGGAGGCAGAGGCAGGGGACTCTCTAAAATCAAGGCCAGCCTGGTCTACAAAGTGAGTTCCAGGTCAGCTGGGGGCTACAGGAAAACTCATAAATAAATAAATAAATAAATAAATAAATAAATAAATAACAAAAATTCCATTTATTTATTGCTGTGACTTCGGCACTTAGGTTACTTAAAAACGAGATATTCACAGAAAAAAAAAATAGCCATTACCAGGATTTATGAATGCATTCTAGATGGGGAGACGAAGTGGAAGTGTTAGAGGGTACATAGTACAGACGACTTAGTCTACGGTATAGACAGTCTCAAAGACATTTTTAAGTTTGAGCTTACTCTTGCAAGAGAACACAAGCCACTTCCAGCCAGTGGGAGGATGGTGGAGGGAGAGAGGAGAGAGACAGAGAGAAAGAAAGAGAGGAGAGGGAGAGAGAGAGAGAGAGAGAGAGAGAGAGAGAGAGAGAGAGAGAGAGACAGAGAGAGAGAGAGAGACAGAGAGACAGAGAGACAGATCCTCAGTGAAATCAACCTCCCGAGCCTTCACCCCCTCTGGCCTCGCGGAGCCTCAGGAATCAGTGCACGCGCTCTGCTTCTCCAGCTCTGGGTGCCACATTGCTGAGGATCCACATTGCTGAGGATCTCGAGTTAGAGCCCCTCTCCAAAACACAGTAAGAGGGTCCCCGTCCTGGAGAAGGCCACCGGATCTCGGCTCCCTTCCCTCCACTGACACTTCCCCGGTCTCTCCACGCTCGGGGCAGCAACAGCTCCCCAGGCCGCGCCGAGCC
>NW_008331484.1:457587-457893 GCF_000622305.1 Nannospalax galili | reverse complement strand
GGGCCGGCGAGCGCGCGCAGGGGGCGGGGCGCGCGCGGGCCCGCTTAAATATGGGCGGAGGGGGCGGTGTGTATCTTCCGCGGTGTCGCTGCTTTCTCCCTGCTGCCACCTCCGACTGTCTCCGCGTGGCACGAGCCTGGAGGCTCGCTCTTCCCCGGCGGCGGCGGTGGCGGCAGGAGGCAGGGAGCGGCGGCGAGCAGCTCCGGGCTCCATGGAGAGCGGCGGGCTCCCGAGCACAGGCGGCGCTTCCACTTGGGCTGCCGGGCTGCAGTGACCAGCGTCCCGCCCTGCATCGCGCCGGCAGTC
>NW_008331484.1:443786-457517 GCF_000622305.1 Nannospalax galili | reverse complement strand
AGCAGCGGCAGCCCGAGCAGCGGCCGGAGCCCGGCTCTATGATGAAGTTCAAGCCCAACCAGACGCGGACGTATGACCGCGAGGGCTTCAAGAAGCGGGCGGCGTGCCTGTGCTTCCGCAGCGAGCAGGAGGACGAGGTGAGCGACCGCGCCGCCGCCCTTCGCCGGCGGGACAAAGGGGCTCGGCCGGCCTAGCGGGGTCCCCGCGCCCGGGCAGACATGGCGAGCGCGGCCGAGCCCTGCTGCTTTTCCGCTTCCCTGCGGCGGTGTGGCGGTTTCGGGTTGAGTCTGGGCTGCTGTGCGGGTGGCGCACGGTCAGCCGCCTGCGGAGCCGAGCACCCCTCGGTCTGGTTTTAGCAGCCCACCTTTTAAGGGGATCCATTAACTCACAAGCCGGTGGCATGATTACGATTCATTTCACCATACTGCCTCAAGTTTTCTGACTCGCGGTGGCTAGTGAAACGTGGACTAACGCCAGGCGGGACAAGATAGGCTGGAAATGGGGCAGAGTTGCCATTTTCGGACTGTAATCGCTCGCTCCTCAACGTTTCTCACGGCTTCTTGGCCGTGTGGCTTGACATCTGGTAAGGAGCGGTCTTCCGTTGTTCTAAGAGCAAGCAGTCAAGGCGTCTATGATTTTACCCCTCTGCTTTGTATTGATAGAGGCCCTTGAGCTTTCCCTGGAGAGCGATTTTTGCTTATTTGTTCATTTTTAAAAATGGCTCGCCGTATTAAATTTTCTCAGGGCAGTAAGTCACTTGGTAGCTGATGAAAATCTTGTAGGATTGCGAAGCCTAAAATGATCAGATAAGGAGAAAGTTAGCATTCTGAGGTCTGCTTCCATAACTGTGTCCAGTAAAATATGGGCTAAAGCTAGAGATGTTCCGGAATTCCATGGTCTTCTTGGTGCTAGCCCCTTAAGTTTTGACATAGCATACACTCAGAGGTGTAACTGTTCTTTATTAACACAAATCACGTGCTTGAAAGTTATTCTCTTTAAACCGTCTTTGCCTTTTGTTATCTATCAGAGTCTCACTATGTAGACCAGTCTGGCCTTGATCTCAGAGATCTTCCCAAGTGCGGGATTAAAGGCCTGTGCCACCAACACCCGGCCTTTATTGTTAAAAAGAAACTAAGCACTTGGGGTTAGTTGGAGGCCTTTAAGTATTAAACCTAAATCCTGAAGGAACTTCCAGAGAAAGGTCTTTGAAGTGGGTCTACTTGAAGAAATGCAGCCGGGTGTGATGGCGCACACCTTTAATCCCAGCTCTCGGGAGGCAGAGGCAGGCGGATCTCTGTGAGTTCAAGGCCAGCCTGGTCTACATAGTGAGTTCCAGGACAGCTGGAGCTACAGGGAGACTCTGTCTCAAAAAGACCAAAAAGAAAAGAAGAAATGCAAGGGTTTTTAACCATTTACCAAGAGAACAAAGTCAACAAACGTTAAATACATTCTTTAAAGAAAAGGGGACAGGGGAGAAGGACCATGTTAGGGTAAAGCAAACTGAATATATGAGAATAGTGACCAAGGTAGATGAGGGATCTGGACCTTAGGTGCTGCCAGGAGAAAGTTTGTTAAATTTAATCCTTTTCCAAGGTAGTGTTGGTTAGTCTGTTTTATGGGTGAGAAGATAGCTCAGAGCATGAGTACTTTCCCAGATGACACAGGAAGTAGTAGAGTCAGAATTCAGGATTCAGTTCCTACTCCAGATGCTGGGCTCTAGCAGAGGGCCTGTCCCATAGCAGTAGGATGCTCGAAGTTTGTTGAATAGGAGAAATTTTGTGAGGCTCAACTTCAAAGTCTTATGAAAGTGTTACCTTTGAAGTCTTGCTGTAATATGAACTTGGAAATCCAGACTTTATTTTAAAAAGTGTTTGTGTGGGGCATGGTGGTGCATACCTTTAATCCCAGCACTCCTGGAGGCAGAGGCGGGCGCATCTCTGTGAATTCAAGGCCAGCCTGGTCTACATAGTGAGTTTCAGGACAGCTGGGGCTACAGGGAGACCCTGTCTCAAAAAGACCAGAAAAAGAAAAAAAGTGTGTATGTGCACATATAATACACATATATGCACGCACCACACACACATGCACACCAATTCCTGAGGAAAACTATGGGGGATAGGAGAAATCTGAAATGATCAGAACTGCTAGTATGGCAAAGCAGTCTTGACAAGAGTTTCAGAAATTACCTTAAGAGGAACATGGGTTGCTTGTGTGTGTACTTAGAAATTATTTCTACTGGGTACAGGGAAGGGAGGCATGTAGCTCAGTAGTAGAGAGCTTGCCTAGCACATGGAGGCCCTGGGTTCCATCCTGGCAGCACGTGCACAGGTGCACACACATACAAAACTACCCAGGAAATTGCTGTAAATTGTTACAGCCTCTCTAGTCAAATAAAACTAGTGTCCTTAAAAGTGAAATGTGCAAGGCTTGAGGAGTAGAGAAGTCCATTGTCTAAAACTGTAAATCTTGGAACCTGGAGACTGGGAAACTGAACAGATCACTTTGTTAGAGCATGTTCTGTGAAGGAAGGCTCTGGAATTCTCTAAAATGCACCTTCAACATCTGGTTTAGCTCTTCAAGAGTTTTTTATTTCTGTGGTTGTGTCTAGTCAAGGCTCTTTCTATTATGTGAAAATTATAGAATAAACTCTTAGCAAAACAATGTTGTCCAGGAAAGCTACAGATTGACTTCCACTCTTAAAATGACATTACTAGCCTTCCAAGGATTGAATGCAGAGCAGTTTGAACCCACCTCTCTAGTTAGTGAGCAAGAAATGTTTCTCTACTGGGTTAAAAACATCTCAGTCCTGGTTAGGACATTTAAATATATGTTTTGAGGAGAGTAACTTTGAATAAAAGAGTAATTACTATTTGACCCTATTGCTGGGATTGCAGCATGAGCCAGGATGCCTAACAGGATCTAATGATAGAGTCATCTTTGGGGGTATGGGGTGGCTTTATGTTTTTGTTTTTCCTGTTTCCTTTTTCTGCCCTTTGTTATTCCTTAAAGTAGCATAGAAGAGGTTACACCAAGCATGGCATAGGGATATGTTAAGAACCCCAACACTTGGGAGGCTGAGGGCAAGAAGATTGTGTGAGGCCAGCCTAAAAAAGAAAAGGAAAGAAAAGGAAAATTAGGTTGCAAAAATAACTCATTCCAAGGTCACAGAGCAAGCTAGTCTTTTTGAATCCAAGTCTTTTGTTCATGAGTCTTGCGCTTCTCAGACCAACCTCTCTGGCTGTTATTCCTATGGCAAACCACCATCCACTGTGACAGTTGAACTTCCAGGCAAACCCATAGATAATTGTCCCTGAGAGTAGCTGGGATGCTGTGCTTGTGCAAAGATGGCAGTAGCTTTATGAATAGGTAACCAGAAATTACTTCCGTTGAACATATTTGCATATGCTTGAACAGTGGATGTGAAGATGAAGTTTCAGCTCATAAGAGCATATTCTGTAGTGGGAGGTTAGATAAATGACTAAAAGAAGGAAATACAATGGCATAAATATGCTTTATGGGCTCTGACTTTGGAATCCTATGTGTGTCATTTGGAAAGTTCAGCAAATTAGAAAGGAGGGACAAGGATCACAAATAGAGTAAGACTTGGGACTATGCTCTACTTGATTGCAGCTTAGGATAAAAAAGAAAAAGAAATAATTTAACAAGCAACTAAGCACCTTGGGCAGAAGATATAGCTCAGTGATTGCTTGCCTTCCATGCCCAAGGTTCTGGGTTCAGTTTCCCCCCAGCACTGGGAAAAAACAAAACATTGAGCACTTCAAATGTAAGGTTGAGGACTTAACTGGGCAAAAAAGGAACCCTTAGTTTTAAGCAAGTACATTTAGATGTTAGATTCTTGAGAGTCATCTGACAGCAAAATGGGACATAGACTCCTGAAGGGAGAAATAGAAATGACTTGATCCTGGTTGGAGTCCAGGTACAGTTGCAAGGAAAGGCATTAACAGATCAGTCCTGAGAGCTGACGCTGATTCCATCTTTGGACCTGTTGCTCTAATTAAATAAAGCTCCCAGAGTTGGGGGGCTGTAACTTCTACAGATGGTCTGCTGTAAAGCTGAAAACCCTGGAAAATCCAAATGCAGTAAAGTCATACAGTAAAGCCAAGGCAGTGAAAAAGAAAAAGCACCTCAGAACATAAACTTGGCCCAGAAACCAGAGCTCTAATGAGCAGTAACCCTCATCAAGAATGTTAGTGTAATGTAATCTGGCATCTTTACACTTAGGATCAGCTGTTACACCCGAGGCAGTCACCCTTTTCATACGTATAGTCACATTTACTCAAATGGACCATTTTTTTCAAAATTAAACCCCCCAGAATAGCCTTTTTAATTTTCCCTCAGGGTTGTCTTTTATTACCTTTTGTACTGCTGGAGAGTTGAACTCAGAGCCTGGGCTTGCTAGGCAGCACTCTGCCACTGAGCAACATCCCCAGCCCAACATAAGCTTTTTTTTTTTTTTTTTTTTTACTCTTTATTATTTTTATTTTATGTCTATGGGTGTATTGCCTGCATGTATGTGAGTGCACCTGTGTTGTGCATTGCCGCTGAGATCAGATTCCCCTGGAACTGAAGTTAAGGACGACTCTCGTAGCCACCACGTGGGGGTACTGGGAATCAAACCCAGGTCCTCTGCAAGAGCAGTCAGCACTCTCAACCACTGAGCCATCTCTCCAGCCTCCTGATTTTTTAAACACAGGGAAGTCTATTCATCTGTGACTATGGCTCCCCCAGACCTAGGAAGGACCTCTTAGGGAAGGTACTTTGTCTGCCATTTGCATGTTTTCTTTAGGGTGACTGCAGGTTTGTTCTCCCGCCTGGTGGAATCAGTAACCTCTAATAAATCTTTCCTCTGGTCTCAGCCATGACTTATAGAAGATTAAATGTCTACTTTCCTCTCTGTGGTCTTACTAAGGTGACAGACCATTGATACAGTGAAGGAATTACAACCTGTGAATGGCCAGGTATTTACTGTGTAAGCTCTTGATAAATCTTCTTATTGGATGATCTTTTAGTTCAGCTTTGTTACTTGAGTAATACCATTTTACAACATTATTTAGCATGCTAACTATACTGTACATCCAGTAGATTTTGAGGGTGCTATAGAAATGTGTAGGTGCCTGTCTGCTTGGGGATATCGAATAGCAATGCTTTGTGGTATGTTTCTGTGGGTTTAGCTACTTTCTGAAGGCAACATAATTAAAAAAGCAAGTGTTATAACTAGGCAAGTGGCTTTATCAAAACAAAATTACAGTAGATTGTGCTGGGAGTTAATTTCAGATTTCCGTACGTGCCCAGGGTATTAGTAGTTTATTTGACTCACCAACTCAGTCTTTTTTTTTTTAAGGTATGATGAAGCTGAGAATGTAAAGTTATACCTAGTCAAAACAATCCCTACATTTACTTATTTATTGTATGTGTTTGGGCATTGCTGTCATGGTCAGAGGACAATTTATGGGAGTCATGGGGATCATCATCAGTGTTGGTGGCAAGCTTCCTTATCTGCTGAGCCATCTCACTGACAATCTGTTTCAGATAAGCTTGCCTCTGTAGGTCAGGTTTGCCTAGAACTCAGTATGTAGTCTAGGCTGGCCTTCAACCTGCTGCAGTCTCCTGCCTCAGCCTCTCAAATGCTGGGATTATAAGCATGAGCCACAGTCCCTGACTTAAACCTAATTTGTTTTTAAGGGTAGGGATCTAGCTCAGTGGTATATCCTTGCCTGATCCTAGCATGTACAAGGCCTGGGGCTAGATACTTAGTACCAGAGGAGGAAAAAAAGAATAATGTGATGTATGGAAGACTTTGAAATTTGTAGTGACAGAAGGATGAAAGGTGGGTTTCTTCTGAATATTTCATATGGTGAAAGCATACTTAATTATATCTTTTACCTGGCTTGATTTTTTTTTTTTTTTTTTTTTCCCTCTATGCATAGGGATGCATGCTTTTCATCCCAGCACTGGTAAGGTTGAGGCAGGAGGATCACTACAAGATCAAGACCGGTTTGGTCTACATAGTAGGTTCCAGGCCAGCTAAACCAATAATTCAAAAATCAAAAATGGGTGCTGGAGCTGTAGGTCCCTGGTAGAACACTTGTTTTGCATACATGAAGCCCAAGGTTCAATCTCCACTACTACCAAAAAAAAAAAAAAAAAGAATTTGCATAGTACTAGGTGTTGAACTCCTCAGGGTCTTGTGAGTATAGGCAGGTACTGCCTCTTTTTATTTACTTGGTTATTTACTCTTGAGACAAGATCTCACTAAATTGCCCAGGGTCATCTTCAACTAGCTCTGTAACCTGGGCAGGACTTGAATTTCTGATCCCTTGCCCTCCCTCTTAGAGTAGTTAGAATTGCAAGCTTGGGCCACTATGCCCCTTTTAGTTTGCACTATTAACTGGAAAAGGGTAGCTAAAATCTTTTCTAAATATACAGTATTAATTTTGGCTTCTGGAAAACTGTACTGAATAGACTTCACAAAATCATTTTTGATGTTTTATTTTGGTTTTTTGACACAGGGTTTTATGTAGTCCAGGTTGGCCTCAAGTTCTTAGTCCGCCTACCTCCACCTCTCAAGTGCTGGGGTTCACAAGCATGTACCGCCACACTGGACTCTTTCTCTTTAATCATCACTTACTCCTCCCCTCCTAAACATGGCCTTGCTTTCATCTGAACTTGAACGGACTAGTCCTGAGTAGACAAGTGCTCACCAAAACATGCTGGTTTTCAATGTCCACTATGGTGTTTATGTCACGTTTCTTAACTAGTAGTTCAGATGCCATAGTCATTTCTTCATTACGTGTATATACTAGGACTGGAAAGATGTCTCAGTGGTTAAGAACACTTGCTGTTCTTCCAGAGGACCTGAGATCGAATTCCAGCACCCACATGGCAGCTAACAACCATTCATAACTCCAGTTTCAGGAGATCCAAACCTCTGACTTCTGTGGGCATTGCCTAACACGGGTATACTTAAATGCGTGCAATACACTCATACATATAATAAATAAAAACGAGTATTAGAGCCGGGCATGGTGGCACATTCCTTTAATCCCAGCACTTGGGAGGCATAGGAGACGGATCTCTGAATTCGAGGCCAGCATGGTCTACATAGCAAGTCCAGGCCAGTTGGGCCTACAGGGAGACCCTGTCTCAAAATGACAAAAAAAGAAAAAAAAAAAAAAAAAAAAAAAAAAAAAAAAGTATTACTTATTTAAATCAATTCTGTTTTGGAAAGATGCATTTGAAATTAATGCTTTGATCAAATTGAATCTTTTTAGAATGTCCAGAGACTCTTGGATGAGTTGTTGGACTAGGCTAAAACACTTGTCCAAAAATTATATAGGTCTGTTTTAAATTTATATAGATCTATCTTTTCTTGCTGGTGTCATCCACAAAATTCTGACCTACTATGTGACTTGTATTCCTTTCCCCACCTCAAAGACTAGAACACTTTAAGGAAAAGACCATTGATCTGTGGTGACCAGTATATTCAGTGTCCGAGCGCAGCCAACCACTTCCTTCTCCGCAGTGCTTCTCCTAGAGCTGGAGGGTGAGCTGAATTACTGCTTGTTTGGCAGGAGGTAGAGTATCCTGTCTCTGAAGACTGAGGATTATAAAGCCACAGTGAATGGTTTGGGTTTAGATGTCAGGTACTTGATGCTTCTTTGAAGTGGTGATCTTAGCTGAAGGTAGGTAGATAGCTAAATTACACCTTTTACCTGGTCTTTAAAGGAAGCTTCTTTTTTTTGTTTCTTTATTATTTTTTTGTGTATGAGTGTATTGTCTGCAGGTAGGTAGGTGCACCTGTATCATGCAATGCCGTCGAAGGTCAGAAGAGGTCGTCGGATCCCCTGGAACTGGAGTTAAAGATATGTGGGTGCCGGGTCCTCTGCAAGAACCACCAGTGCTCTTAAATGCTAAGCCATCTCTCTAGCCCCACAAAGGAAGCTTCTTTTAAAGTGTCATAGCTGTATAGTCCAGTATGTGGCTCTTGGAATGAGCACTTGAAATATGACTGGCGAGTTGAGGGACTGAACTTTTAATTTTGTTTCTTCTTAAGCTGCTAGTGGCAACTGGTATACATGCAGCTCTAGAGTTCCATAAAGCATGACAAAAAGGAAAATCACATGCTTCAGGACAGACTGGAATTGGCTGATTAAGGGCATGTGGGTGTAGGATGAAAAACATTCAATGAAACATAGTGAATTACAAATCGGCCATCACCAAAAATGAATATTAGCAAGCCGCTCTTCCTAAGCTAGTATTCACCCTTTTTCATAGACCTTAAATAGCAATATTTTAAACCTATTACATTTCCTATTTTACTGAGGTAGAGACTTGCTGGCTAGCCTGAGCCTGGCACTCACTCTGTAGGAATAACCTCAGACTTGTGGGGATCCTTCAGCCTTTTCCTACCAAGTTGTGGGATTATAGGTAATTATCACTAGGATACTCTCATAATTTATATTCCATCTTTTAAAGACTGTGTTAGAGCTAGGCGTGATGGCACATGCTTGTAATCTCAGCACTTGGGAGGTAGAAGCAGGAAGATCTGGAGTTCCAGATCATCCTTGGCTACATGAGTTTGATACCAGCCTGGGCTACATGATACCATCTCAAACACACACACCCTGAAAAAAAAATGTTAGTGAATTGGTAATGAAATCATCATTGACCTAGATACATGACACTTTGGGTTTCAGTTTTTAGGACTCTAACATTGTGAATATCTGCGGTTTTGAAACTCCTTTCTAAATGAAAACATACTGTCAGTGTCTTGCCACCTTCACTCACTCTCCTGTCTCTTTATAAAGGATCAAAGGAATCACTTAGCACAGAATTATGGAGTAAGAATTTCATCTAGCTAATCATACCATCTCTAACCTGGATCTAGTGACAAGAATAAAAGGCCTGTGACTGGGTCAGAAGCAGTGATTGTTTACCAGCTGGTGCTATGGGGTATGCAAACACTTAGATTCATGGTCCCATACAGGATCAATCCAGTGATTACCTTAGTAAGCGTACTTTTGGAGTAACAAAGTGAGATTTGCAGTTTAACTTTGTTTAGAATTTGAATATAAAAGCCCCTTCCTCACAGGCATTCTGGATTTTTCCATTTTCCTAACCACTCAGAGTATTCTCAGCCATACTTTATTACATATCAGTTTAAAGATTCATTTAATGAATCTTTGCAGGTTTTTTAATGTGTTTATTTTCTGCCATCCTGTCATTAATTCTCAGAATTATAGAACAAGTATAACTAGCATCATTTGGGAACAAACAGTTTCTGGTAAGCTGATTCAGTGCAGTAGATGAGAGGACAGAGAGCTGGTAATGGCCAACGTGGACTGCCTAGGCCAGGGTCTAAGATGTTTAATCCTACAAGACAGTTCTCCTTGCAGACAAAAACCTTATGCATAGAAAGGTCACTTGCTCTTTCATTTCTTGTCTGTATAAGTTCAGACTCAGGTTTTCCATTTCTGCTACATTTGCTTAACTCTGGTTCTTTAGTTTCTAATTATATTTGCACCCTATTTGCTAATACTTAAACCTGAAATTTAAAGCTCATTTTGGACATGATACTCCCCTCAGAGAAGCCATAAGGCGTGAACTAAGGCCTTGCCAAACATAATGTTAATCTATAGTCTTTTTTCTGGATTTGCCACTGTTTTGCCAGTTAATGTGCTTGAAATGATGCTGGCAGAGCAAGTGATCCAGAGTAAGAGGAACAATGCTGGTCCCTTAAACATTGATTGACCACTGCTATGAGATAAAGGCATGCCCCTAGGCACAGGTGTGCTGCTCATCTAATGAGGGTGTTGGCCTCCTGGACAGATATGCTCTTGTCTTCAACTCAGCCTGTTAAGGGTGTAAAGGAAAGGTGGGAGTTGTTGAACTACTGTTGTTGACTGAAACTATCCAGTTGGGGAAAGTTGAGTCCCAAGCACCCACGTGAAAAGTCAGGCATAGTGACACACACCTCTAGCCACAGTGCTTTGGTGGTTGGGAGGCCAGGCAGTGTCGCCAAAATAGCTCAGTGAGAGAATAGGTCTCAAAGCATAAGGTAGAAAGCAACAGAGGAAAATGCTAGACATCTCCCTCTGCTCTGCACACTCATGCATGAGTGCACTCACTGCATAGACAAGTGCACACTCACCAGCTTACCTCAAATACAGCACATCTTTGTCAAAAAGTCAGTGTACACATTGGGGAGTAATCTTTTCCCCCAGGGCTGGCGATACAGCTCAGTGGTAGAGTGCTTGCCTAGTGTGCGGGTTAGTTTTTATTGTCAACTTGATACAACCTAGAGTCACCTGGGAAGAGGGGCTCTCAATAGAATAATTTTCTAGATCAGATTGCCCTGTGGCTATGTCTATAGAAAGATTGTTGTGGACTGAATAGCTGGCACAGCCGTTAAAGGCTCAGGCGCACAACCAAAGGTGGTTCTGATTGATGTGGGCAGGTAAGTCTGGGCTGTATAAGAAAGCTAGCTAAGGGGCTGGAGAGATGGCTCAGTGGTTAAGAGAACTGGCTGCTCTTGCAGAGGACCCAGGTTCGAATGCTAGCACCCACATGGTGGCTAACAACCATCCATAACTCCTGTTCCAGAGGATCTGATGCCCTCTTCTGACCTCTTGAGGGCACTGCACGACACGGATACACTTAAATACATGCAGGCAATACATATATATGAAATAAAAATATAAATAAAAAAGGTGAGCATGAGGTCAGAGGGCAAGTGAAATGAGCAGCATTCCTTCATGAATTCTTCATTCCTGCTTGAGTTCCTGCCCTGACTTCCCTCAATAATAGATTGTGACCTGGAAGTGTAAGCTGAAGTAAACCCTATCCTCTCTAGGTTTCTTTTGATCAGAGTGGTTTATCCCAGCGTCAGAAAGGAAACTAGAACACCTAGCACATTCAAGGCCTTGGGTTCCATTAACAAGTACCACCAAAAAGGGGGAGGGCATTCTGAATGTAGTGGTATACTCCACACACACACACACACACACACACACACACACACACACAGAAGAACTGCTTAAATTTACTTGAAGGCAATATACAATAATATTGCAACATTTTTGTTCAAGATGCTTCTGTTACCTTCATAACATTTGGTTGTTAGAGCATTTTCTAAAACTTGAGTTTTCAACCTAACCTAGGCCAGTCTTTCATTTGCAAGATGGCTGTGTCAGTACTAGTCAATGGTTAGCAGCTAGGATGCTTGTTTGTGCTGGTAAGTAATCTTTTTAAGGGTCAGACTTTAGGCTTTATGCCTATAGACCTCCTTAAGAGGCGAGGCCAGGTATTTTAGTGTTTGCAAACCATATGGTCTGTTTCCAAAACTCTGCTGTTGCAGCAGCAGAAATGCAGCCAGACAATATGCAAAAGTGAGTATGAGTGACGAGATTCTAATAAAGTTGAACTGAAATTTGAACATCACAGAATTTAAAAACCATAAAAATTACCAGGTACACGCCTGTAAATCCTAGAACTCAGGTAGCAACACAGTGAGTTCAAGGGCAGCCAGCCTGTACTACCTACCAATTTCCAGGACAGCCTGAGCTATACACCAAGATCCTGCTTCAAACAACAACAACAAAAAATTGCCCATTTTTTAGCTCAGACTGCTCAAAACAGGTGGGTTATAGTTTGCCAGCCTTGTTCTAGACTGTAAGTTGCAACTACTTTATCAAAATGGAGTGACTTTACTCAAATGGGTTTGGAATCTGTGCAGGTACCTCTTTTCAGTTAATCATAGACATAAAAATAACACTCTGCCCCAGTCATTGGCTTTTCATACATTTCCCTAACTTTCTCACGTCTGTTGTATTCAAGAACTCTTTACATTTTATGGATGAAGAACAGGATGACTAGCCTATGGTCATGTCTCTTTAGTTGAAGAGTAATATTCCATAGCTAAAGAATAACTACTGTGTGGGGTTGGGGAGATGGCTCAGTGGGTAAAGTTCCTGGTGATGTAAGTATGAGAACCTGAGTTTTGATCCCTAGCATCCATGTGAAAAGCCAGGCATGGTGGCAGATACCTGTCATCCCAGCCTTGGGAGGGATGGGAGGGAGATGGGCATGTTCCAGGGGCTTGCTGGGCTCCAGGTTCAGTGAGAGATCCTGTCTCAAAAGAATGTAAGGGGCTGGAGAGATGGCTCAGCAGTTAAGAGCACTGCTCTTGCAGAGAACCCAGGTTCGATTCCCAGCACCCACATGGCAGCTATGAACGGTCCTTAACTCAGTTCCAGGGGAATCCAACACCCTCTTCTGACCTACAGGAGTGCATGACACGGGTGCACTCACATGCAGGCAATATACTCACACACATAAAATAAAAATAATAAAATATTAAAAAAAAAAAAACGTGGAGAGATAGAGGGCTACACTTGATGCTGGCCTCCGGTCTCTGCACACTCATAGTGGGCATACTCACCATTATGTACATGTACACACCCCCCAAAATAAAAATAACTCATGTGTCCACAAAACTCAGCGTATCCAACTCTAGGATTAAAAACTTGTCTAGGAACTAGAAGGCTGCACTTAGATCCCATAGTTTAAATGTTCAGTGATGCGACTGTCAGTGTGGAATGCTGACTTCAGCTCACCACATAGGTGCTCAGTTGGTGGCGGGGAGGGGTGTCCTTAGAAATTTCAATGAAATTTAAGAGCAATCTAGAATCCAGTTACAACCTGGAAAGGCTTGCAATGTTGTTTGTATCGTTCCTGTTTCTCAAGCCTGAAATACATGGTTGTTCTGGTTCTTGCAGGTGCTGTTGGTGAGTAGCAGTCGGTACCCAGACCAGTGGATTGTCCCAGGAGGGGGAATGGAGCCAGAGGAGGAGCCCGGCGGTGCTGCTGTGAGGGAAGTGTATGAGGAGGTGAGATGAAAAGGATTTTGTGTGAGTTGTACAAACAAGGCTTTTTGCCAGGTAATTCTGAGAAGGCAAGAAGACGGGCAGGTGGCAGAAGTGTTTTGATGTCTAATGCAACTTTTATAAGTGAATGACTATAGTTAACATTTTGCCAGATATATTTTTTTCTACCTAGTAAACAGCTAAAATGAATGTGTAAGTTTCCTAGAATTGTATTAATACGCAACTTCCTGTATTCAGAATTATCATTTGATTTAATCAGTGTATAACATGATGACCTTATCTCAGAGCCAGGTCATTATTGCATTAACCAGATACATTCATGTGCTGTAATTCTCACATTAATAAGCAAATTGCTTATATTTTGTGTCTTAAAATTCAGTAAAATGTGGCCCCCAAGTCACTTCCTTTACTTGAATAGGATTTCCTTTGGTGTAAGTTATAAGCGGGAAGTATATGCCTATGCTCTCTTTGGGCTTTGGAGCACATCAAGAAAGGTTTCAGAGATGGGTCTTGACAGTTGGGCAGCTTTCTGATGAGAGTACCTCCCACAGAGGAAGCTCCAAGGCCCAGTGCACAGGAGCACTGAGCTTGCTGTTGGTCAGATAAGTGCGAGGGAGGGTCTCACTACAGTGAAAAGGTAGCATATAGAATTGTAACCTCTGGACTAGTGGAAAAAGGAGAAAGGCAGGTTTTTATGAAAAGGAAGAACCTATTCACATGGAAAAGTCCATCTTTGTTCAGAGATTATTCCAGTTTGATAGGAATTTTTTTTTATTTATTTATTTATTTATTTATTTATTTATTTATTTATTTATTTATTTATTTA
>NW_008331484.1:437087-443687 GCF_000622305.1 Nannospalax galili | reverse complement strand
CTTACTACAACACCTGATTGGTCCTTCTGGCAAAACAACTCATTTGAATAAACAAAAATTTGCAGTGTTCTGTGTTAACAATTATCTAGGTATTTCAAAGAAAGAACCCAAATATGGGATCATCTAATATACAACATATTTAACTTTTCATCGATAGCCATAATTTTTTTGTCTTTTTTTTTTTTTGAGGCAGGGTCTCCCTGTAGCCCAGCTGTCCTGGAACTCACTATGTAGACCAGGCTGGCCTTGAACTCAGATCCGCCTGCCTCTGCCTCCCAAGTGCTGGGACTACAGGTGTGCACCACCACACCTGGTGCTGGAAATCTTAATTTTGTATCACCCCTTGTCACTTCTTATGAAATAAGTAAAATAAACCTGATTGATAAGGATTTGAGTGTGAAGGAGGCATTATTTTATAGCAAACCATGGATTGTGAATTGTGGTGTGTAGCCAAGAAACTTCACAAAAACAGGAAGGCAGGAAATTGCTAGGGAAAGCCTGATCTGTTTAGATTTAAAAAGTTGAAATACAGTATCTTATAAATTTGTTACAAAAAGATAAATATTTTACATATCAACTTTTTTTCAATAGGCTGGAGTCAAAGGAAAATTAGGCAGACTCCTGGGCATATTTGAGGTGAGTTACAAAATAACCCTCACTTTTCTGACACAGAATTCATGATTCCTTCCTAACGGCAGCCCCAACCAGACATTCCTGTAAAACTATCAGTAGGCAAGTCAGCCCTGAGGATTAGGAAGGAGGGAGGTTCCCATCAAGTTTGTACAAATCACTATTATTGCACTGATTACTTGTGTCTGACAGTACAGTGGAGCTGACACAGAAAAACTGCCTCCTCTTAGTTCAGTGCGTACTGTTGCTGGAGTGTCTAGTACTTAGCAACTAGAGGCTTAGGTTACTTATGAATTCTGTCTGGCAGTATACCCATTACCTTCAGCATGCAACACTAGACAGTGTATATAATAACTATCCCTGAAGGGACATAGGAAGACATAAAACAGCACATGGAATAGATGTTAAAAGAATAAAAATCTCTTCTGTATAACCTCTTATTTAACTGGAGGCAGAATGGAATTTTCAGGAGGGGAATTTGAAAATGATTAGTACTCTCTGGATGAAGGTGAAAAGAGGCCACGTTCTGAGGCTCATGAATTTCAAATTATATTTTCAAATATAGATACATGGCATACCAGAAACATGGGACCTTCTTTCTGTTAATCAAAATTTAAGGCTAACTCAGTCTTTGATCGAACCATATAAATTTTATTTTTAACCCTTTAGAAATTAAAGAAAACCAAACTTTACACAGTTCTTGGAATTGATGGTACACCACAATACAGCCATTAAAAGTACAATTCTTGGGCTGGCCATGGTGGCACATGCCTTTAATCCCAGCACTTGGGAGGTAGAGGCAGGCAGATCTCTGTGAGTTCAAGGCCAGCCTGGTCTACATAGTGAGTTGCAGGCCAGCTGGAGCTACAGGGAGACCCTGTCTCAAAAAGACAAAAAAAACAAGTACAATTCTTGAGGTATTATGCAAAGCTCCATACTGTACCACTGGTTTTATCCATTTAAATAGCACCATCTCCTGGCTAAAACTGAGAAACACCTATTTTTCTGATTCAGATGTGTGACATTTGTCAATATGCCAGTGGGGTAGTGAAGAAAAGTCTTGTTATAAAGCTTATATATTTAGGAAAGGAAACGGTATTACACTTTATAAATGCTACTTAACAGAAAATGTCAATCAATATCCTTTTCCCTTTAGAAAATATAAGGGAATATTAGAGTTGCCTTGCCTTTCAGACAGTGCTCTTTCGTGTGTTTGTGAATATAGTGTAATAAATGCATTGACTTTCAGGCATAAAAATAGAAAACAGGTGGTTTGTTTTTTAAACAGTTCTTTTTAGATTTGGTTTTGTTTTCAAAATAAAAGTTGAGCAGAAAGAGTTTAGTATTTTAATAGTCTTACCATTGGTGGTCAATGAAGCTCCCATTCCTCATGAGATAGAGTTTCACTATCGCCCAGGCTGGACTTGAACCCAAGATCCTCCTGCCTGTTGGGATTACTGGCATACTGCACTACACAGGCTAGTTCCTGTCTTTCATTTCTAGTTTTTGAGACAGAATCTTATCTGTAGCCTCAGCTGACCTGGACCTTTCTATTAGTCTAGGCTGACTTGATACTGTGGTGATCTTCCTGCTTCAGCCTTCTGAGTGTTGATGTCACATGCAAGAGCCATCATGCCTGCCCTTTTCAATTTTTAACTTTAAAAAAAATTATGTGTATAAGTGTATTGCCTGCATGTAAGTGGCACTTGTGTCATGCAATGCCTGCAGTGGTCAGAAGAGGGCGTTTGATGCCCTGGAAGTAGAGTTACAGATGATTGTCAGCTACCATGTGGGTGCTGGGAACCAAACCCAGGTCCTCTGCAAGAGCAGCCAGTGCTCTTAACCATTGAGTCATCTCTCAACTTTTAGATTTTTAAAGAAATTTATGTGTGTATATACAAATGTGGAAGTCAGTGGGTAACTTTTTCTCCCCTTCCATCATGGGTTCAGGGGATCCAACTTAGGTCATCAGGCTGATTCATCTTGCCAAATCCAGACTGCATATACCTGAGTATACTTGCCCACATTGGGAAATGGGCTGTGCTACTCAGATGCCAGAACTGTTTTTCCTCTGCATATGCCCATGGCTAACTCCTGTAGATTAAAATGCCTTTCTTTTTATATTCAAGCAGAATCAAGACCGAAAGCACAGAACATATGTTTATGTTCTTACAGTCACTGAAATACTAGAAGACTGGGAAGATTCTGTTAATATAGGTGAGATGCTGTTCCTTTTGCTCAGTTACTCTCTACGTCTTTCTGATTTCCAATCTTACCTGATTTTTTGTGTTACTTTTTTAAGAGAAAGGAAGATGAGCATTTATTTCCACATTTGAATTACTTTAAAATTTTCTTGTCTTTAAGAAGAAAAAGTCATTACGTTGGTGGGAGTGAGGAAATATTGTGAACAGGGTGTGCTTTTTTAGAAAAGACCTGTACTGGGACTGGAAAGATGGCTTAGCTGTTAAGAGCACTGGCTGCTCTTGCAGAAGACCCTAGTTCAATTCCCAGCACCCACATGGTAGCTAACAACCATCCATAACTCCAGTTCCAAAGGAATCCGATGCCCTCTTCTGACCTCTGCGGGCTTTGCATGACACGGGTGCACTTACCTACATGCAGGCAATACACTCATAGACATAAAAATTTAAAAATGAAATTTTTAAAAGACCTGTACTAACCATTGCCAAATTCTCTAGGAAGGAAGAGAGAGTGGTTCAAAGTAGAAGACGCAATCAAAGTTCTCCAGTGTCATAAACCTGTCCATGCAGAGTACCTGGAAAAACTAAAGCTGGGGTGTTCTCCAACCAATGGGAATTCTACCGTCCCTTCCCTTCCAGAAAACAGCACCTTGTTTGTGACTGCAGCACAGCCCTCTGGGGTACCATCCAGTATCAGATAGAGAGTTGGGAGGCCCTCCCCTACTACCCCTTGAACCAGGGAGAGGCCTTCTCACTTTCCTTCTAACATACCTTACTGCTGCTGGCAAACTGATTTTGCCACGCAGGGATTTGCATGTATTTCAGATGCTTCCAAGTCTTTTAAAATAAACAACAAATAGTGTACAAATATTTTAAGACGCCAAAGCCACATGGAATTTTTTTTATGTCTTAATTGTAACCCTCCTCCAATATTTTGGTTTTTGGAGCCTTTTTTTTTTGTCCACTTGACATCAGTCTATGATTTATTTTGCCAGATCAAATTGCTTGTGGGTACATATTCACCCACCCTAAATTTTTTTTCTCATTCACAGCATCAACATATTCACCAAATCTTTTGTTGGGAATTAATAAAAAGATATTCTTGGTATTAAAGAAGTATATCCACCCCAAATTCATTTAAGAGGATCATAATCTCAGTTCGGAAACTGCAGAGTTGGGCTTTTCTGTAAGGTCTAGTGTCTTTTGACAAAGGATTTGCTATTTTCAGAAATTTGCCAATTCATTTGTCTGAATGTTGAGTTAGTATTTTGTCAACCTAGTACTATGTCCCCTCAAACACAATAGGAATTGAACATGAACTATATAGAGCTGCTCATATTTAGGGAAATATTTTAGCAAAATGCATGTAATTGAGTACATCTCATTCTGAAAATACTATCCATGGAATTTATTTAGCATGCTCAGTTGCCAGTTCCCTTTATCATACTTAACACAGAATACATTAGGAATACATATTCCTCATTACTCTTAAAATACATTTTTATTTTTTAATGACATCTCTTCAGTTCAAACTTTATTTTAGCACAGGATTGGAATCTAACCTTCAATGCCAGTGACTGTGTCACAGTTGAATAAAATGGCCGTTCTTGTTCGGCTGTTCCAGGCTTAAGATTGATAGGGCTCATCTGAGTATCTTTTCTACAGTGTCAGTAAGTGCTGTTTGTCACCTAACTAGGGGAACTAGAACGTGCATGAGCCGAGAATTATTTCATCTTGTACCTGTCTTTGTACTCAATTAAAACTGGCCATCCCATGTAAAGCACCTGGTCACCAAAAACCCTGTACTTCTTCTGTGAGGTCAGAACTGAAAGGGGAGAAGAAAACTAAAATGTGGGGTGGGGGAGAGTGAAAGGTTTTTTTTGTTTTTTTTTGTAGACATTGTTAGCCTCTTGTAAATATTCTAACTGACAAGCATAAAATAGAAAAAGTACAGTTAAAATATTTGCTCTGTAACTTGTTAACATTTAAAAATAAAATTGCTGCTAAAAACAGTCCTACACTTATGGAAAATTGGTGCCATTTTGAAAATGAGATCTTGTGCCATAAATGCAGCTGAACTAAAGAAAAGCATTAGTTTACAAATTAATGCTTTCAAAGTAGTAAGTAGAAAGACTTAACCAGTAATATTTCATTCTAAATTATGTAGTGTAATCAAAGATGCTCATCCAGAATTTTTATATTTTTCTTTGTACAGAGGACATGTATTCTGGATGTTTTTTAAAAAGGAAACATTTCAGTCCCACAGGTTGACAACAATAGACTTAGGATTTTTCTCTGAAATTTCTATATACTAAACACAAAAGACAAACTGGATTGTTTTGTATATAAGACTGCTTTCACCTGAAACGCCATCACAAGTAGTTGGGGGGATTTATCTTGTACATGATATTCTTAAGAGGTAATAATGCATGAACTTATTTTATAAAGTCTTAAACTGTGTATTACCATGTAAAATATGTACAGTATTCATGTCAACCATCTCTTTAAAAAAGTAGCTTATAAATATTGTTGTATAATTTCTTTGGTCAGAAACATTTGGACTAAGTTGTGTCACCTGGTCAGGATTTTCAGTGCCATTTAGCAAGCCAACTGTCTTTAGTCTGTGCAACTAGCAAAAACTATGTAATATAGTTTTCATTTTAAATTTCATATGAGGGTTTCTCTTCTCTATTCTGGAAAGTCTAACAAAATTAAAGGCAAAAGCCTAATAAGGTGATTTATTTCTCTTTAAAGAAAAAGCTTGCTTTTCAGGAAAAATAGTTCAATCTACTAAAGGTAACAAATAATGTCTACTATCTCAACCCTCCAAAGTCTGCAGTGTTGAGACTGTTGTTTGTGCTTGTCTGTGGAGTAGTTGAATAAAATTGGGCAGCTAAAATTTCAGTTCCATGAGCCTCCTAAGTAAAAAACAGAAAATAAGTTATTGAAAATTGACTTGCAGAAAAGTAGAAACTGCCCTTTCGTGGTGGTGATTTTTGGTTTTTAGTTTTTTTTTTTTAATGGCATTTTTCCGACCAAGCACATGCCATCTAATTTTCTGTCAGTCACATTGTATGAAGCAGAAAAGGTGAAAAAATGATTGTTGTATACACTGAATTGCTTTGCATGATCTCATTTGAGATGGTCTCATTCTAACCGGTGTAAGAATCTTGACTTTTTCTTTTTTACATTTGGAAACATCAAATAAAAATGGAAACGTGATTTGTGTGGATTTATTTTTAGCATAACAAGTACAATCTATCTTCAAAGAATCAGCTTTCTGAAACTTAGGGTGTAAGGTTCATGCTTTTAACCTTGAAATACAAAATAACTACCCAGGAGCTAGACAGATGGCACAGTGGCTAAGAGTGCTTACTAGTCTTCCAGAGGACCCAAGCTTTGGTTTCCATCACCCAGGCCAGGTGGCTCACAACCACCTACATGTAGTAATTCCAACTCCAGAGGATCTGATGCCCTATTCTGGCCTCCAGGGCATCCACACACACATAATCCATAAAGTAATTACCCAGAGCAAAGCTGTAGTTCCCTATGCAGAATATATTGCTTCCTCAACCAGACACAGTGTTCAACCTTTCAGTTCCATGTGAGAACCACCTGGCACTCTATGGTGACATCACTGTTTTCTATGAGAAAAGAGTCATCTATGTTACTCTTACTAGCCCAGGACTCTCATGCACTTCATTTGATTCTTACTAGTGGGTTTTGTAGTTTTGTAATTATCCAAATTGGCAAAATTACAATAAAATAT
>NW_008331484.1:425229-436929 GCF_000622305.1 Nannospalax galili | reverse complement strand
TTTGAGACAGGGTCTCCTTGTAGCCCCAGCTGTCCTGGAACTCACTATGTAGACCAGGCTGGCCTCAAACTCACAAAGATCTGCCTTCCAAGTGCTGGGATTAAAGGCATGCACCACAACAATAAACAGCAGTATTATGAGAGGCTTTGTTATTTGAGGTTCTTCAGTTTGCACAGGCATCACAGTAGCCAACAAGCTGTTCTCTAAATCTTTTCACATTAATCTGAATCTGACACATTAATCAACCAAACCATGTGAGTGGAAACTGAGTATTTCCTAAGTTTCCTTACTGGTCAGGCCCTCTAGGAGTCTAGAGGGTTCTTTAGAGGACCTTACTGGCATGTGCATGAGCTACTCCCCTATCCTGTGAAGGTTCTGAATTCTTTAAGGATGATGTATATTTTCTGAACCCAGAAATTCACCGAGGTACCTCTTGTGTTCTTTTGCTCTGAAACATGTTAGGTGATAGATGTTGAGGATAAGTGTAGACTCAACGCAACACAGATGAGGACAGACCAATGCACAGCATCTCTGTTTTATTGATCTTTTGGGTTCCTCATTTGGGGCCCCGAGACTTTCTACTGAATAGTTCCCAAATTTCCCCTCTGGTTTCCTTTGGAAGGTGAGGCCTGAAAGGGGCTGAGTCTTAGTATCTTTAGCAATATCTGGAACCCTTTGTAGACTACTTCTTTTCTGGTGCCTAAATGCTGAAGTCTTGAAAAGATGTGTATTCAACATCACATTTATGACCCAGCAGCATTGTCTTGAGGGCTGTAGGTGCAAGCATTAGGTCTGCTGGCTAAAAATGCCTATGTTCATACAACATGGCATCAATCAGTACATCTACTTCCCATTCTTTAGGTGGGTGGTCAATGAGTTATGGGTAGCTCAGTGTAGGTCTTAGGAGGCTATTCCAGGTGGCTGGATCTCAAGGTTCTTGAGAGTGGACTGGCTTGTAAGTTTATGTAGAAAGCCATCAGTGTTGTGCCACATAAAAAAATTGACTATAAACTGAACTATTTCAATATGGAGCTGGATGGCTCAGCAGTTGAGCTCTTGCAGACTCACACACATGCACATATGCATGGCATATAGACACAGAGAACAGACTTAAAAATATTTTAGTATAAAACTAGAAATTTAAACTCTGAGAACCAGCGAATCCCTTTCCTTTCTCAGGCAAGATTATCTGGGTACCTGGCTACTGAAATTTCCCTTCAAGATTCTTTCCTTTGCTCAATAAATGACTCTATATGGCTTAGGGATAAAACCCCAGGGAATAACATTTCTGTTAACTATTCAATATCACATCCCTATGCAAATTCAATTGAGGGTCTAAGCATTCAATGGCCACATCCCTAAACGACAAGATATTTTGGCTTCTGGATGTCTCTTGATCCCCTCACTAATCCCCAGTAAATGGGAATCAGAGCAAGAGAACCTAAGAAAGCCAGGACCACTGAGATTTCACAATCCTTTCAGAGTCACAGAATCCAACTTGAGTCTACAGCATAATTCGGAGAAAGTCAGGGTGTTGGGAACCTTGAAAAGGAAACAGCTGCACATGCTGAAAGGAAACTGGAAGAGCCCCTGCTATTATTTTATCCAGTGTCCTCACTCGTGGAGTTGCTAGACCCAGAAGACTGTTCATCCCATTAGTGTGTCCTGGCATCCTCCCTAGGAATCTCAGCACTAACAGGTCATAGAGGAGCCACCTAGGGACTCCGTGGACAAAGACTCCAGTTGAGAGCCTACAAAACAGGTTCTAGTCAGCCAGCCACTGGGTCACAATTTCTGGTACTTCGTATTTTCCATCTTACTGCTGCCAGTGTAATGGCACACTATTGTGGTGGTCTTATTGCTGTTTTGTGCACTGTCCTGTAGATTGTTGTAATTTGGGATAGTCAAAAACTAATTCATTCTACAATACCTTTGCTCTAATGTGCTGCAGATATTTCCTTGCATTATCTTATTTCAGCTATCTGAAAGGTTACTAGGTACACACACTCCACATTACAATCTCCCAGTTTTTACTCAAGACCAACTTTTTTTTTCTTCATCTTTTTTTGAGACAGGGTCTCCCTGTAGCCTCACCTGGTCTGAAACTATGTAGACCAGGCTGGCCTTGAACTCAGAGATCCGCCTGCCTCTGCCTCCCAAGTGCTAGGACTACTGTGCGCCACCCTACCTGGCACTCAAGACCAACTTTAAAACTGTCATACATGAAAGTTCTCTTCAAATCTCAGTTATGTCAAAGTTTGATTGCTGAGTTGGAGGAAAATAGAAGCCTGATTCAATGTTGTCTTCACAAGTGTATAAAAATTCTCTACAGGTTCAGCCAATATAGTGCGTGCCCTCTAAGCATGAGGATGTGAACTCAGTTTCCAGAACCTGTGTTTAAAAGCCCAGGTGTGGTGGCATGCTGCTTATAATCCCAGCACTGAGGGGCCCCAGACAGATGGGTCCCAGAGCCTAGTCACCAAGCCCCAAGCCAAGAGATCCAGTCTCTTAAAAAAAAAGGAATTCTTTACAGGTCTCATCTTTAAGCAGAATTTTGCAGTCATACTTACCCAGTTAATCACTAGCAGAGTTTATTAAAATGTTTAACAGATTGGTTACAGCTTAATTCCAGTGTTAATCAGTAGCTACACACCACTATCTGTTTATGCCTGTTTATGCCTACCTGCTGACAGCAGTTTCTTTCCTTGACGTGCTTACCTTCACACACACAAGTTCCTAAAATATCTTTCAAGGTTTTAAAGCTTTTTATGTAGACTGAAACCAATCTTTCAAAACAATAAAATTTTATTTAAAAACATGATGCCCTAACCAAATACTTAGCAATATATAATAGGGACATATACAACTAGTGAGGCTAAAAAAGTAATCATTCCTCATGCGTTCTTTTTAATACCTTTCAAACCACTGACTAAATTGCAGTAATGAAAGAGTATTAGGAAGAGATCAATACCAAACACCCCTGTGCTCAAAGGTTCCACTGGCAGTGGTGGTGTTTTTGCCAAGATTTAGTCTTGCATTCCCCTACTTTTGATGTGATTTAAACAAATCCACTCCCAGGAGCCACTCCTGCATTTGCAACATCTGACACACACCTCTACCCTCTGGATACTACATTTCCTGGTGTTTATGTAACAGGGTCAAGACATTTAGAAACTGTGTCAAACCTTCCTGCTTTTCTGAATTTTCACTTGATTTCATTCCTTGCTCAAATAAGTAAAATACCTTAGCCATATTTATTTGGCCATCAATGTGAACCAACCTTAAGTAAATATGTTTTTAACGAAGTAATCATGCTTCAAGTTCAAGATCTACAGGAAGGTAGACAAGTCAAGATAAGGCTCTACCATCAGTCATAGGAATAAAACACACAGCAAAGGGTAGTGGTTAACTTGCAATATATTCATAGAAGGCAGTAAGACATTAGAAATGACATGTGGGAATCTGGGTATGTAAACTGACAGCCTTTTGAAAAACGTGGTTGAGCAGTGGCTATGGGCATTTAAAATGCCTGTATGATCTCGTCATCTCCACTTTTGGGACTCTAGTTGAAAAATACTTAGGACAGCCGGGTGTGGTGGCGCACCTTTAGTCCCAGCATTTGGGAGGCAGAGGCAGGCAGATCTCTGAGTTCAAGGCCAGCCTCGTCCACATAGTGAGTTCCAGGCCAGCTGGGGCTACAGGGAGACCTGTCTCAAAAAAGACCAAAAAGGAAAGAAAAATACTTGGGACAAGTTATACAACCAAAATACGGCCTAAAGATAGAATTCTTCAAACTGGCATCAATTTAATGTACAAGTGGAATTAAATTGACAGTCCAGGAATGGAGAGAGGACTCAGTTGTTAAAAGCATGCACTGCTCTGGCAGAGGACCCACATTCAGTTCCCAGCACCCACATGGTCACTAACAACCACCTATAACACCAGTTCCAGGGGATCCAATTCCTACTAGCATCCATGGGCACTGCACACAAATGGTGCACAACATACATGCAGACATAACACTCAAAAAAAAAAAAAAAAACCTTAAAGTTATAGCTCCATTCAATAGTACTAGTTCTCAAAGAGGTACAACCAGTTGCAAAGAAATCATCCCATGAGCTGTCTGGTAAAGCAGAAACACACTGAAAAGGCTTAATGAAGTTAAAGGCTACTTCAAAGGAGCTTGAACATACCTCATTTTCTATAAAAACCTATATAGATGTTTGAGAAACTATCAATGTAAAATGTCCAAACTATAATTTCTGCATGAAAAATATTTGGGCTTGAAAAGGTTCACTTGGTATTCACTGTTAAGGAACAGAGAACAGTGTCTTTAATGCTTATCTGAGTACAGGAATGTGCTACTTCAAGGAGCAGTAATCTTTGCTAGGGGATTGGGTGGGAACTATAAACTACTGGTCAGACCTAGCCTGCTGCCTGTTGTACAATGCACAAACTGAGAACATTTTTACATTTTAGGTTGTTGAAAAACACTTTTCTTGACAGGTGAAAATTAAAATCTTACTGGAGCAGAGCATGCCCACTGTCTCTGGATGCTTAACTGCAACAGAACTAAGACAGGCCTGTAGTCCATAAGACCCCAAGTACTGAGTTCCTAAGGGAAAAAACAGCTTGCAGAAATCTGTTCCTACTGCCTTGGTTAGCCTGCTGTTCTTCCTTCCAAACTCAAGGAAAACAGCATCTGGTACAACTGGGGCCAAGGGGACAGTTTGGTGTAGTGTACCTAAAGGGTGAGGCCATGGGTCAGAGCCTACAACTCTGGTGCAACCAACCTGCTTTCCCAGGACTAAGTCCTTAGTAGTAGGGGGGAAGGTGTCAGTTTGAGACAACAGCTTAACTAGGTAGCTCAGGCCTTCCTTGAACGTATGGCCTTCCTGCCTCAGCCTCAAGAGATCAGACATTTATCATCATGTCCTCTACTTGAGTAGCCTACTCTTGAACTGAAAAGAGCATGTGAGGTTATCTTTGCTCATTTCCCCAACATTTTTGTCGTGTATACAAATGGTTGACAAGGCTGGGATACAGATCAGTACCCCAGGACCACCACAAATAGTTGAGAGAGAAGCCAACTCTTAGAACAGCCTCAGTGATACAACAAAGAACAATACAGGAGTGCAGCCCAAGGAAACAAAGTGTCACCAGTGCAATTGTAGATCACAGATTTTATTTATACTCTGAAATTATTACATTCAACATGTTTTCCTTTTGTGTTTCACTTAAAATATAAACCCTGATATAGTTCCTTAAGATAGGATAGGCAGCATGCTAAATAGCAAATGAAATGTTGCTCCCAGCCCCCCAATACATTATTCAAACAAAATGTTACATTTTTCTTAAATAGATTAATGAGTTAGGTACCAAATTTTTCATTGTATTTTGTATTTGGACAACTTTCCTAGATACTGCATTTTAAAAACTTTTTGACACTGCAGTAATGGGAAAATGATGTGACTAGAGCAAACACCCTAAAACCACCAAATGGGGGGGAAAAAAAAAATCAAGCCAATTCCTATTGTTCCCATAGCACTGCTTGGTTCTAACTGAGCTAACTGAGTTATGTCTTACAGGATACCAGATTTTCTTCCTCAACCCCTCCCCCTTTAAAAAGTGCTAACCATAGCAGCACCTGTAGTTTTTATATACTGATTTGCATTTAGACTTTAAATGCTGCTTCTGAAATTTATTGTACAATAACATTCCTGGTCTAGTGTAAGGTTTAAGTTCTATATACAGCAGGTCTAAGATTGGAGAGAACCACAGATAATGGTCTTCTCACAGTAGAAGCAAATCACAGTAAAGGAGACTATAACAAAACAAAACAACCCATCAAGCTCATATTGACACTTCAAGATTTGGGAAAAACCCTTGATGGGCAGAATTGACTTCAAGATGTCACTTATTAATAGATCTGAGTGCTTTTCTTCTCTCCCAGAACTTTTCACATGCTCTTCCCCTCTGCCTGAAAGTTGGAAGTGCTGGACTGGCATGGGTCCAAAAGATTAACCTCTTCAAGTACTTCCAGTCTCCAGAAGAGCTCCAACCATCTTACTGCCCACCCCCAAATACAAGTCCCGTGCTATTCATTGACATCTTCATCCCCAACAAGTAGCAAGTAAATGTTAAATACTTTTATTTGTTAAGCAAATTCCTTCCTTTAGTTGCTACAAAGCCAAAGGTTTGTAAGAAACAGGATCACGTGTGTGTGTGTGTGTGGGGGGTGACATGCTATTCTTAAAATGGCTGCTACTCCACTCTTGCCAGTAAGTGCCAGTACCATGGTGGGTCAGCTCACTAGTTCCACATCATCGGATCATTAAAGCATTGTGAACAGTTTTCAGGTGAATATCCAGAGTTTTTAAAATGTGGGTATTTGATTCAAATTACTTTTAACCAAACCACCAAGTCTAGGCCAAGGGATGTGGGCCAGGTGTAGTTGCCAGTGTTTAACTGGACCTTAACCTCTCCTGTAAGAGTCCAGACAAACAGTGGCTCTTGCTTCTTCTCACTGGCTGAGAAAGTAAGTTTCATTAAAACAATGGGAACTGATTCATCAAAATTGCAAAAGAAAACAATGTAATGCCATGAAACCAGAATTCATATATGATATGTGCAATGACAGAAACTAAAACCTTTCTAGTAAGTTGTAAATCACTGTGTAACACCAGCAACAACCAGGAACAGTGCTAGCTTTCAGGAAATGAAGCTACTTGACAATTATGTGAAGTCCTATGAGATTCATTCTTTAAAATGAGAGATGGTTTCTTTAGTTGTGGTCAAAGATGCCCTCAGCCCATGAAATGTTATAACAACTGCTGTTAAGTTTAAAAACTTACAATATTGGATCATTAGCAATTTTATTCTGAATTTAACATTTGTTAACAAAATGCATTTATTTGGAAGGTTATCAGTTACAAGTAATCAAAAGCTCTTGTATGTTGAAAATGTAATTTTAATAGATAATTCTTTATCTTACAGAGGAACACAATAAAATATACCACATTCTGAAGAAACTCCAGAAGTTATGAGACTAAGGGAGAAAAATTCGGATGGGCTACAATATCCATTACCTTAATAAAGATTTCTGACCAGAGGTTAACATTTACAAATTTATGACTGGCTATATTTATGACTTAAAAATAAAAAAGAATCAGGAATTAGATGTGAAAATTGTGAGGGGAAGAACTCTATCAGTGAAGAAAAAACATCAAACTAAAAAAAAATGAGTTCTCATAGCAAACATTAGATGGATAAAAACAAGACTTACTAGCTTGTAAGAGTCAATGCTCTTGAAGAAACCTCTCTGACACTTCCACAAGCTGGCTGCTTGCAATCTGCTCACTGGGTCTATAAGAAGACTCACAAAAGCCTCAGCAAACCTCAGATGACTGCTGGCTCCCAGCAGCATAAACTAATGGTCACACATGAAGTTATCAGACAAGGAACAAGAGAAGGGTCCTTACCCACATTTGAGGCACCAATGTGGACAACGCATGTAAGTCCTACATGTCAGTCACAACTTTGCTATGACTATCTGGTACAGTCAATTTTCAAACACTGTGGCAAGATATCAACAATCACCTGACTAATCAGGCAACACATTAATCTCAAATTTCTAGGAGGTAAAAAAAAGACACTGATGCTTTATGCATGCTCGGAGCCAGTTTATAAATACTCTACCCAGTAATATAGTAACACGAATTTGCATCAGTGAAAAGAAACTGGCAGAATTCACCTCTTGCCAATCAATTTGTCAGGTGTCGAGGACCAAAACAATATTCCATCCATTTTAATTTTAAATAAGATTGTCACATTGGAAAAATGAAATAAACACAGTAAATAAACTATACAAAGGCAAAGTAGAATAACAAAAAATATTTTACTAAAACATGTAACACGAATTTGCATCAGTGAAAAGAAACTGGCAGAATTCACCTCTTGCCAATCAATTTGTCAGGTGTCGAGGACCAAAACAATATTCCATCCATTTTAATTTTAAATAAGATTGTCACATTGGAAAAATGAAATAAACACAGTAAATAAACTATACAAAGGCAAAGTAGAATAACAAAAAATATTTTACTAAAACATAAGATTTACAGAAGTTTCCAGACAAGCCATACAAAATGGTCACAAGCTTTTTTTTTAAAGGGGGGAGGGGATCTACACTTGACAGCAAAGTCACAATGTTATTAGTGAGGGCTGTGATGTTCCCATTTTGGTTTAAACAATCAAGCTTGTCCATCTACAGAGTCTAAATAAAGTTAGACTTGGCTAGAGAGAATATTCTAAAGAACTGGTTAGCTGCATTTAACCACTGCGATTAGATCCCACAAAAGGTGGGGGGGGGGGCATAAAATTAAGATAAGACTACTTTCCCCCTAAAAAATAAAATAAAATAAAAACACCCATACCCCTGCAGCTAACCCCAACAACTACCTTCATTCACAGTGCTTTATACTTAAACCATGATAGAGAAATGAGAAAAAGCAGGGACACTGCTTTTCAACATCTCACAATAATCCAGATGACACTTCTAGCCTCTGCTCATGCTTTACAACAGTGAATCAGGACAAGACATAGATTTGCTAATGTGCATTTAATCACCAAAGATGAAGATGGCTGGGCTTTTATTCTGTAATGTTTCTAAGACTGTGTCCATTAATGCAAACAAAAAGGAAGAAGTCTTGGCAGAACAGAAGTGACGCACACCTGATGATCAGATCGACTTAAATATTATTCATGGCGTATAGCCTAGTCCATGCTCTCGCTGTAGACAAAAACAAACGTGATTATTACTTTACTTAATTCTTTAGGTTACTTTCCAAACTATTAACAGAAAACAGACAAAATTTATCTGTGGAAATGCCATGCTATAATCTCCTAAATTCATAACAGCTTCTATAAACTGAATCAGGACAGAAACATTTTCTGTAGGTCTAACCACTACAATTAAATTCTAAAGTTTTATAAAATTCAACAGAATGGAACTAGTTGTATCTTTCACTTCTGAATAATGTTCCTCACTAATTTTGTTGTGGCTATAGCAGGAAGTTTGTTATCCCAAATTCTAAAAACATACTTCAATTAAATGGATTATAAAAACAGCTCAAGCGGTAAGTTTTCTAGTATCTTTACATATTGCTAGATATGCAGCAGATACTCAGCATTTGTTAAATCCAGTGTGGCTAAATTCAGGGTGTAAGATCTCCTGCTACAGGTTATTTTTAAACTTGGGGTTTCTATAGCAGTCATAAAATAAAACTTAAATATCTTTAAGTATTTTTATACTATGAGCATCTAGCGTAATACATTTTTTTCCTTCCCACAAGTTGTGAGATAGTAATACACACTTGTTTTGAAAAGTGGAAGTGGAGTGAAGGAGGAAAAAAAGTACCTGTTTCTATGGCTTGGGCTTCGTTGGTCTTCCACTGCTCAGCTACATCATTTGCTAATGGATCATCTGGATTAGGAGCACTTAACAAAGCCTGGATTGACAGCAGAACTGTGCGGATCTGCAGTGCTGGGGACCACTTATCTATGAAGGCAACAGGCCCAGCATGATGATAAAGCATGAAAAACAGGCCCAGAACTGGTACATTTCCCTCCCACAGACTCTGGTAATCTTACTATATAGGTGCAATTACAATGTTTACATTCTAATGCTTCAGACAGAAAGGAGAAGTCTTAACTGCATATGATGACAAAAAATAATGTCTTAACTGCATATGACGACAAAAAATAATACTTACCTTTCAAAATATCTAAGCATATTCTTCCCAGCTTGTCTACATTAGGGTGATAAATTTTGGTCATGAAACGTACTTTAGGTGCTGCCATTGGGTATTCTTCTGGAAGGAATAGTTCAAGTTTAAAAGTCCCTCCCTCAAAGGGGGAGTCCTGGGGGCCAGCAATAACCACATGAAAATAGCGGGCGTTGCTCTCATCTGGTTCTGCTTTGATGCCAGGAACTGGCTCTGCCAGCAAACGCTGGGTTTCCTATAACAGAAAAACAAACATATTTATCAAACAAATGATACTTCATTAGATACAAAAATTAAAACTAGAAAGTTCATCATAAAATGCAAAATTCAATGAAAATACTATTTACATGTGTGTGTGCATGTGTACATGATCTTCTGTACATGAACATTTTCTTTCCTGTTTTTCTGCCACGTTGTGATGCAGTCAAAAGGGCTCTCACCAGATGGAGCTGCCTGATCTTGCTCATTCAGCCTCCAAAATTGTGAACTAAAAACTCTTTTTTTTTTCTTATAAGTAACCAGACTCAGTCGCTGTATTACAGCAAAACAGACTAACACAGCTCAATTTAACATGACCCAGACCCAAACTGAACTTTTCCCCATCCCCAAAGTTCTTTCTACCCTTATCAATTAATCTCAAATCTATCATTAATCTGTCTTCACCCATTCTAACTTGATCAAGACAATTGTGATTTGAAACACATCCAAGCCTCACTGGGTAGAGTGGTAGAGTATATGCAAAGCCCTACGTTAAATCCCAAGGAAAGACAGTAAAGACTTCAGAAATGTACCCATGACTGTACTGACTCTCAGCACTCTGCTCCTACATCTGAGCCAAGCCACTGTCAAGCTCCCCACACTGGCATACTGCAATGGCCTCCTAACTTTCTCTCCCCGCTTCTGACCTTGCTACCTTTTACTTCTTCGGTCCATTTTCCACACATAGTCAAGGCCCTTACAACGGACCCAAAAAGGAGGCTCCACATGATCCCTACACTACCTCCCATTTATCTTCAACTATTCTCCCACCTCTGCAGCCACTTTCGCTTCCTTATGGTTCCTCACCCTATAGGCATACTTCCACTTCAGAGACTCTGCACTTGTTCTCCTTCCCCATCCTGTTTCCTGAACTCCTAGGATCTTTATTCAAACATGTTTCTGAAAGTGCAAACCCCATTCCACCCTATCCCCACTCCCTATATTACTCTCAAAGCACTACTAGATCATCAATGTCACTCATCACATTTTGAATAAAAGTACATGACTTTCAAAAAGTTTAAAACACTTATATCTAACTTTAGGCATAAAAAATTAGTATCTTAGGCTAGGCATGTGGCATAAGCAGTTAATCCCAGCACTCAGGAGAGAGAAGCAGGCAGGTCTTTGTGAGACTGAGGCTAACCTGGTCTATACAGAGCTCCAGGCCATCTGGGGCTACATGTGAGGCAGAGGCGGGTGGATCTCTGTGAGTTCAAGGCCAGCCTGGTCTCCATAGTGAATCCAGGCCAGCTGTGGCTACGGGGAGACCCTGTCTCAAAAAGACCAAAACAAACAAACAAAAAAAGCTAGTATATGATTAGCATTGCCTCACTTCAGAAAAATTATACACAATACACTTTTATTGCAGAATTTATAATGCATACACCAAAAAAAAAAGTTCCCCGAACACAGGGATTTGCTGAAATATAGTTGTAAGATAAAGATAACAAACCAAACCCTTTGCCCAGATGCATGGAACTCATAGCCATCTTAAGTAATGTACCTAAAACTACTTCTTGAGTTGAGCAGGTTGGCTCACATATGTAATCCCAGAACTCCATCTGAAGACTGAGGCAGGAGGTATGCCATGAGTTCAAGATTAGGCTGGGGTATACAGGAAGAGAGGTGAGGCCTTAAGTGAAAAAGTAAAAACTAGGAT
>NW_008331484.1:390138-425075 GCF_000622305.1 Nannospalax galili | reverse complement strand
CTGAGATAGGGTCTCCCTGTAGCCCCAGCTGGCCTGGAACTCACTATGTAGACCAGGCTGGCCTTGAACTCCCAGAGATCCACCTGTCTCTGCTCCCCAAGCGCTGGGATCAAAGACGTGTGCCACCATGCCGGGCCTAGTTTTTGTTTTAATAGTATTAATACAAGGACCAAGGAGATACTGAACTCTGCAGATTTCAGCAAATGGTTCCATAAATTCAAAGTTAAATGTTTTCAAAGCTCAAGGAACAATAAGGAAGTCTCTAACCTTGGGAAACATACAACATAACTACAAAAACCAGCCCGGTCTTCATTTTTAAGATGAACTGAGGAGCAAGGGAATGAAAAAAGAACTAGATGATCAAATTTCTTCAACTTTGACCTCTCTTCAACTTTACCTTTCTTGTTTTACCACAGGCTTCCACAAAGATCAAAGAGAAGGTAGGGTCCAGGAATCCAAACTACCACCTCCCTGGTTATACAAAGTAGTAGCAGCTATTACAAGCTATAAAAAGCTGCCTTCAAAATCAATCCTAAAGTAGCTTCCAAATTACTGACAGTGGTAGAGACAAACACCTCATTCACTTTCATTGGTTCCATTCAAGGCTACCCTGGTGTATATACTGAGTTCCAGGACAGCAAGAGCTACACAACAAGACCCTGCCCCCTTGCCTCCCACCCCACTAAAATAGTACATATTAAGTACATCATGTGACCTTATCAATCATAAGATTTAATGAAATATACATTGTAGAGTAACTTTAGATATGCATGCAAAACATCCCTCTCAGGTTCCAATGAATTTGGCACAACAGATACATAATTTTATGATGAAACACTTTGATTTCCCAAGCACAGCATAAATTTTAAGAGCAGAGTAAAATTCAAATCAAGCAAGTCCGAGACACCAGCATATGAAATTCTGACATGTACAGAAGTTGGTTATCAGCTTGTTCCCTAAAAAAGGGAAAGAATAGGTAGGAAATAAAATCCCTCGTTGTACTCGTCAGTGCATGCTTAACTGTGAAACACCTTCAAGTTTTACACTATTCTTCATTAGAAAAACAGTAAAAGCACAGTGTGGCCTTTTTAAGTGAAGTCTCAAATTCCCACTGCTGTGCTACTTACCTATTTCTGAGCAAGCTTGCTCTTACATTTCATACAGTCTCAGAAGTCCGTTTTCCCACCCCCTGGCACACAATTTATAGTTTCAGTTATCCTTGGCCAACCTCATTCAGAAAATATTAAATGATGGACCAGCAAGATGGTTCAGTGGGCAAAGGTGCTTATGAATTCAATTACTGGAACCCTCAGACCTCCTAGGCACCTGCCCTCCAATGTGTTTTCTTCTCTCCCCCCTCCAAAAGAACAAAAATCTTTTAAAAATTCAAAGGAAACTTCCAGAAGTAAATTTATTTATAAGTTTTAAACTGTGAACCTTTCTGAGTAGCATGATGAAATCTCACTGTCCCACCTAGATGTGAATCTTCTTTGTCCAACTTATCCAAGAAAAAATACACTACTGGCCCTTTATGTCACTTAGTGGCCATTTACTACCAGTCTCAGTTATTAAACTGACAATACTTATGTTCAAATAGCCATTATTTTATTTATGACCCCCAAGTGTAACAGCAGTGATGTTGGCAATTTGTGTCAAAGAGAACCTATAAGATGCTTCCTTTAAATGATAGGCAATGACTGTGCTGTAGAGTTGGTACAGTGCTTGCTGAACTTGCATGAAATCCTTGATCCCAGCATCATATAAACTTGGGATAGAGGCTAATCCCAGCATTCAGGAGGTAGAGGGAAGGAACATCAGATCAGGCGTTCAAATTCAAACTTGGCAACCAGGCAAGTTTGAGGCCAGCAGATCATAAAAGGCCAATTATACAAGGAATTAAAAAAGAATGCAGGACATAAAAGACACTAACACATTTCAAAATATATTAAATAGTGTCTGTTTTTAAAAGAAAATAGAATTAACCATTAGCTATACTAAACGGATCCAAGGACAAAACCCCAGGGAGAACTGAGTTTAGGGGTGTGCAGAAATATAAGCTCTTCTGTAAGAGCAGCCAGTGCTTTTTTTTTAATCTTTTTTGAGACGGGGCTTCACAGCTGGCCTGGCTTCGATATGGAGATATGGCTGGACACACAGAATCTGCCTCCCAAGTGCTGGGATTAAAGGCATGCACTACCATGCTTGGTGCCAGTGCTCTTAATCCCTGAGCCATCACTCCAGCCCCTGCCACAGCATTTTTAAAAGGCATTGGATACCACAGCAAATTCATTTGATTATCCATAGATATACTGGGGCTTGAAAAGCAATCCCCAGAATCATACTACAGGAAACTACTGTTGATAAAGAAACAGAACTCTAACCTGGAAGAGGGTAACAGTATTCTAAGGCCAAGTATGAGTGACCATGGCCTGGGAACACATTCAGGTTACCTCAAATTCCTTGCTCCGTGTGGTAACAGTTTCACCAAGTTTCATAGTAACAGGACAAAGAAAATCATCAATCAAGACACTTTCCAAACACATTAGTAGAAACATCAGGAAGACCTATTATAGCAAAGTAGGGAGATCCAAGCTATAGTCCTCAGATGCTATCTAACAGCATTCTTAGCCTTTTGGTTGAAGCTAGAGGTCTGTTTATATTTCCTAAAGGATTTACCCTTACAGTCACAAAGAGATTAGACCCCATATAGAGGTAGGTAATAAATGGCTACTAAGGGGGTTAAATATAACCTCGGATAAGTTGGCTCTAAACTAGCCAACATTCCAGACTCCCCACATCATTAGCATTCTGATCAATCAGACTTTGTAGTCACAGCTTCTTTCCAGGAACTCTGGTTCACACTGCACTTGACATTCTGTCAACCAATTTCTATTAACCAAGACTCTTCTCATTTTTCAGTTCAATAATATCTGTACTCACAATGAAGGGATATAAAATTGTGGACGTTCTGCCAACAATTAAATTATGTGGAGTAAGCATTAATAGAAAAATATTCTTTTTAAGCCAATGAGGGTGGCATAATCTTTTAAAGACTTACATTCTTTAATGGCCTTACCCAGCCCTTGTCTCAAAAAAAGACCAAAAAAAAAAAAAAATATATATATATATATATTAAACATTCATTCACTCATTCAGAATGCATGCATGCGTGCTTAGAGCTCATAGGGAGGGCTCTTACCACCATCTGGGTCCTGGTCAAACTCAATTCATCAGGCTTGGTGACCATGCCTTTACCTGCTGAGCCATCTCACGAGCCTAGACAGTATTATTAAAAAACACTATTCTTGGGGCTGGAGAGAGAGCTCAGCGGTTAAGAGCACTGGCTCTTGCAGAGGACCAGGGTTTGATTCCCAGCAAACACGGTGGCTAACAACTTCCTAACTCCAGTTCCAGGGGATCCAATACCCTCTTCTGACCTCCAAGGGCACTGTGCAACACAGTTGCACTTACACACATGTAGGCAATACACTCATACACATATTTTTATTTTATGTGTATCCGTGTATTACCTGCATGTAGTTAAATGCACCTTGCACCTGTGTCACGCAATGCCCACAGAGGACAGGAGGCTGTCAGATCCCCTGGAACTGGAGTTACGGACAGTTGTTAGCTGCCATGTGGGTGCTGGAATTTGAACCTGGGTCTTCTGCAAGAAAAAGAATCAGTTAACTTCATATTATGGGTAAAATTTTGTAGAGAAATTTAAAACTATCTCTATTTACCCAGCCCCCCCCCCCCCAAATACACAAAAAGGAATGAGACCACCTGGAGTCACTATCAGGTATGGATTAAGAGTTACTGTTAGCTAGGCTGGAGAGATGATGGCTCAGGTAGGAGCACTAGCTGTTCTTGCAGAACATCCAGGTTCAAATCCCAGCACCCACATGGCAGCTAACAATCATCCCTAATTCCAGTTCCAGGGCATTAGACACCCTCTTCTGTTCTCCTCGGGCACTACATGACATGGGCTCACTTACACACATGTAGGCATAGCACTCATACACATAAAAAATACATTAATTTTTTTTTAAAAAAGAGTTACTGTTAGCTACAGTAAGGCACTGTGTCTGAAAACAATGACTATAGCAACTTCAAAAAAAATCAAATGAACAAAACAAGGCAACTGTGTGATGAAATATTTTTTCCAGGCAACACTACCCTCTAGTGGACAGAAAGCATCAACATACTTCAATCTTTCTACAGATTGAAGGGGGGGAGCTTACAAAAGTTCATTATTTCATCCCAACAGCTTGTCTTTCTCTTCAAATCATACCATATAATCAAGTCATTCCTCTAAACTAAGGTTAGCACTAACAATATGTCCCTGAAAAAGGCCTATTCTGAACTAGATTTCAAATGCAAACTAAAAAGAAAGCCAATGCAAGTAATCAAGCAAAACTAAGCTAATTCTGAATTCCCTTCTGTGCCACTGTATTAAGCCCAGGCAAGCTACTGGGACCATAACATAATCCTTATTGTAAAGTCAAAGGAGAATAGCTCTCAACACGCACCCTCCTCTCCTGCACACTCATGATTTTTCAGGTGGCATATTCAGAGGAGGGGAAAATAAAAGGAGCTATTTCCAAGACTCCGTGTACCAAAGTTAAATCTTAGAAAATTCTAACTTTGTCTATGTATCCCTTTGCCAAAAAAGCTTTATCTGGGAGCTGAAAATGTGATCAGCTTGGAGAGTGCTTGCCTAGTATGCCCAGGGTTCAATCCACAGCACCATGTAAACCAGGTGTGATAAAACCAAGAGAATACACAGTGACTTGAAAGCAGCCTCGGCTAAAACAAAACAGAACAAAATTAAATAAAAATTCAGGACCTAGAATAACAATAACAACAAAAAAATAGGTTCGTTTTTAACTGGGGCTGAGGATATAGCTCAGTGGCAGGTACAGTCCCTCCATGTTCAAGGCCCTGGGTCTGATCCCAGTATAACAGGTAGGAAAGTGCTCTCCTCCACCTAAGGGTACTAACTAAGAGACAGGACCAGAGACTTCGGGTTAGAAATCTGTCCTAATTTTACTACTTCCCATTACACTAAATCAGCACTTCTATGAGGTTCAAGAAAAGAAATGGAGACTGGGAAAAATTTCTCAAAGGCTAAGTACATGCCCAGGTTGATTCTCAGATCTAAATTAGTAAGGAAATCTCTTCACTGTATTTAGTCTCCTGTTCATAACTATCACTCAAACTGGCACAATGGCTGTTGGTTTACTTGTCAAATCCTAAACTACTTGATGGCAATGTGGTGGCTAGTTTTTTTGTCTACTTGACACAAACTAGAGACACATCTGGACATGTCTGTGGGGCATCTTCTTGATTGTTGGATGTAGTTACATAAGCCCAGACCACTGTGAGCAATGCCATTTCCTAGGAAAGTAGGCCTGGGTTATCTGTGTAAGAAAGGTAGTGGGGCAAGCCTGGGGAGGAAGCCAGTAAAGCACCATTCCTCCATGGTCTTTGCTTCAGTTCCTGCCCTGGCTTTCCCCATTCTCACCAACCCCCTCCCCTGATGATGGAGTGTAACCTGTAAGCCAAATAAACCCTTCCCTTCCCAAGTCAGTATTTTATTACAGCAACAGAGAAGCAAAATAGAACAGTCAAGAACCCCAGCTAGCAAACAGTAGTTAGGTACAAAATAAATACATGTGACAACTGGTAACTTCTACCTTAATGCTAGGTAAAGTCAGGTGTGGTGACTGCTATTCCAGGACTTGGAGAAGCTGTGGCAGGAGCACTGTTGCAAATATAAGGCCAGCCTAGACTACACAATAAGAACCTGCCTTAAAAAAGAAAAGGGGCTGGAGAGATGGCTCAGCGGTTAAGAGCACTGGCTGTTTTTGCAGAAAACCAGGGTTTGAATCCCAGCACCCACATGGTGGCTAACAACCATCTGTAACTCCAGTTCTAGGGGATCCAACACCCTCTTCTGACCTCCTTGGGCACTACACAACACAGGTGCACTAACACATATGGAGGCATAACACTGATACACATAAAATAAAAATAAAAATTTTTAAAAAGAAAAGAATAGCATTTAAGATTACCCTAATCACTGACAATGAACAAAATAAAATGTCCTTGCAAAAATAAATGTTGGGGGGGGGTGCTAGAGAGATGGTTCATACTGCTCAGCACTTACATCAGGTGGCTCACAACCACCTATCACTCCAGCTCCAAGGGATCCAATGCCTCTGGCCTCTGGGGGCACCCACACTCATGTGCACAAACCCCCACACACAATTAAAAATAAATAAATAGGGGCTGGAGAGATGGCTCAGAGGTTAAGAACACTGGTTGTTCTTGCAGAAGACCCAGGAAGACCCAGATTTGAATCCCAGCACCCACATGGCAGCTAACAACTGTCCGTAACTCCAGTCCCAGGGGATCCGACGGCTTCTTCTGACCTCTGCCAGCATTACACGACACAGGTGCACTTACGTACATACAGGCAATACATGCATACACATAAAATAAAAATAATAAATAAATAAATAGCTGTCGGGTGCCAACAAGATGACTCTGGATAAAGTACTTGCTATACAAGTCTGACAGCCTGAAACCACAAAAAGGAAGGAGGAAAAGTGACTCCAAAGTTGTCCTCTGAACAACAGACACACACATATAATTAAAAATAATGATCAATGATTAGCCCAAATTCCTTAATTTCCTTGTTTATCATCTCACAATTCTTCTGCCCCAACTAAGCCCCTGAACATATAGGTGATTATATTATAGTCTATTTGCATACACAAGCCCTAAGAGATTCTTTAAGGGTAGGGACTACATACAAACATACAATAATCAAGTACTCTCAGCTAATACAGAATCCATAAAACAATCCATGCCAAATACTGATTAAAGTGTTCTACAGGCATTAACTCACTTAATCCTCACATTCACTTGATAAATGAGAAATAAGAGTAACTAGTTCGAATATAACCAAACCAGAACATGGCAAAGCCAAAGTTCAAATCAAAGGTGTTGGTCTCTACTCTGGTTTCTTTTTCATTCTTGTTTTTTGTTTTTTGACTCAGGGTCTCCCAGTAGTCCCATCTGTCCTGGAACTGGCTATGTAGATCCCTCTATCTCACAGAGATCCGCTTCCCTCTACTTCCCAAGTGCTAGGATTAAAGGAATGCCACCACAGCTGGCTTTGCCTGGTTTCTTAATCTCAGGTATAGATAAAGACAAATAATCCTATGAACTGTAAACATCAAATGCTTGGCAGGAAAAGTAAAGAGCACAGGAGTTAGGAAGGGCTATTTTCAGACAGTTACCAGTTCATGAAAGGAAATTTAAGCCATATAATTTTTCCCATTTTTACTAAGAACTGAAAGGTATATTCTCTGAACGAAAATTAAATGGGAAAAAACCTCTCAAAAACTGGTATATTAATCTGGATTTATCTATTACAATTTTGAAATGGTAAACTATTTTGCCCATCTTTGATATGCTATGAAGTCATCATACACCTCTGTAATATCTTATGACTTTGAATTTACTAATGTTTGTTAACTGCTTATTTTGTATGTAGTGTTGAGTATAGCATCAACTAACTTTTTTCTTTAAGATAGGGTATCTGTGTCCTGGAACTCAGTATTGTTCTTAAATTCATGGCACTCCTACTTCAGTATTGGCATTACAAGTATGAACTACCATGCCCAGCTTTCAACTAATGAAAAAAATTAAAACACATCTTCCCCTCTCCCATCTTGCCCCCCATACCTTAGTTCTGGGGTTGAGGGCAAACTGCTGCATAAGCATGAAGATCACAGTTTGGATCCCTACTACCCATGTGAAAAGCTGGATGTTGACAGCATCATGCCTATAACTCCACTGCTGGGGAACAGACAGGCAAATAGGGGCCTGGGTTTGCAAACAGCCAGAATAGCTGGGCAGTCAACCTATATGAACAACGAGCTCCAGGTTCAATGAGAGATCCTGTCTCAAAAGGAAAATAAGGTGGAAAAGTGATTAAGTCAATCTCTGACCTCCCTGTAAGGGCAACTAAGGACACTCACATACACACATAGACCATACACAAAAAATAAAACTCTGTTCTTCACAATGAGGAAAAATAAGAGCTCCTTAGAGGATGAAGTGGCCCTGGCCTGTCACTGTCCATGAAGTTTTCACTGTAAAGACCACCATTTAAGAGGAAGGCCTTTCTCCTTTCAAGGCAGTGGGATAGAAAAGCTGATGTGTTGAAGACAGAGATCCTCCTGACCTCAGAAGGGAGACAAAGGTCTCATTTACTCTCCACTTCTGTGCTTTAGAAGCATTTCCTACCCTTGTGCTTTTCAACTCTAGATATACATTAAATTGAGTAACTTAAAAAAAAAAAAAAATACTGATGCCCGAGACTCTCAAGAGACTTCCTATATCTGACTCTCAGGCTGGGGCATGGTCTCCCCAAGTAAATCTAACACGCAGTCAGTCACAGTAATGAAAATCACCAATGGTCAACTGCGCTTCAGATGACTTTTTTTTCTTTTCTGAGACAGGATTCATGTAACCCAGATTGGCCTACAACTTTCATGTAACCCAGATTGGCCTACAACTCCCTATGTAACTAAGGATGACCCCTGAACTCCTGATCTTTCTGCCTCCATCTCCTGGATAAGAATATATCACAACTTCCAAAGCTTTCTTTGAATTTACTAATTAATGTTTGTTAATTGCTTATTTTGTATATAGTTAAGTATAGTATCAACTAACTTTTTGGGGGGGGTATGATGACAAGCAAGATCAGGTTAGGAGACTTCTTGCTTATTTCTCAAAATACTTTCAGTTTTATGGTGAGATAAAAACTTAAAACCCTCCATTCTTTTATGTTTTCTGAAAAACTTCCAAATATCAGCAGCATAATTAAAAACAGTGTCTCCCGTCCGAAATAAAATACTCATGAAATTCTTGGTGGTACAAGTAAGTGTCCTTTGAATACTTATTTTGAAATTATATTCATGGCAGCCAAATGACTCCATTTTCTCTGGTTCCTAATTTGATGACTGAAATGATGCTTATTTTCAGTATAAGCTAGGGAAAAAAAAAAAAAAAAAGACCAGTGATTTGAATAACAGCTATCATTCTGTTTTTAATGAACTCAGTAATGGCTTTGACCAATGCTGATATTTCAGAACCCTGAATAAAAGTTTAAGAAATACAAAATATAACATTCTATTTTCAAAACAAATGTGCTTTAAATTATCTTAGGTCTAGCTACAGACCCACAGAAAAAACTGGGCTCTGCTAGTACCTGCTAGTCTATCCACTCCCACCCAAACTAGGAATTTAGAGTAGATAATTAACAACCACCTCCCCTAACAACTTGCAGACATGACATGGTCATAAGCCTGAAAAGCTTTAAAATAAACAGAATATAAAATGGAGAAATAAACCCATACATGCAGTCTTTGTTGAGAAATAGACAAACAAAAGTGGCAGGAGATGTATAAGACTGTACCCTCCTGATTACTCAGCCAATGAGGAAAAGGAGGGAGGGACCTTCATTCAGGGTTTTAAAAACTGTTCTTTGCACTCAATCTGTGCATCTGCCACTTTGTTTCTCACAGAAGGAACAAAGGAATAAGGCCCTAACTTATTAACACTCCACTGGAACTGCTGTGTGCTGAGTTTCCTAAGGTACTAGGCAAGAACTTTTTATAACCTTTTTAAATTCCTTGACAATTTCATTTATGTCTACAATGCACTTTGATCATCTCCAACCCTACCTGTCTTTTTATTTCCCTGGCTTCAGCTCTCTCAACTGTTCTCTGTCTTCTCACTCTCTGATTATTTTTTATTCATTCCTTGACAATTTCACGTATGTCTACTATGTTATTTTGGTCATATGCAACACAAATTTTCTTCTCGTTCTTTCTCTTCATCATTCGTCCCCTCTCTCCTTTATCTCTCACTTTTCTATTTTTATTTCTCCCTGACCTGGCTTCTGCTCTCTCAACTGTTCTCCTTCCCGCTTCTCTCTCATCAAGAAACATTTTTTGATGGTAACAATATAGTCTAAAATTAGAGAAGTGAAGAAAATGCTAATGGGAGTAAGGAGGAATTAGAAGTATCACTCTGGAATTAAATTAGGTACAAGAAGAACAAGTCAGTTAATCTCTTTATCAAAGACCTTCTACCCAGTTTAAAATCCTTTAAAGATAATGCCAATTTAATACTACAGAGCTCAATTCACCTACATAGTCCAGAGTATTGTACCTTCTGGGAAAAAAAATGCAAAGCCAGGGCACCTGAATTTAGTCAATTTTATTTTAATTTACTTATTTTTACTTTATGGATATGAGTGTTTTGCCTGAAGAGGCCAGAATAGGGCATTAGATCCCCTGGTACTAGAGTTACAGATGGTTGTTAGTCACCATGTAGGTGCTGGGAACCGAACCCAGTGCCTCTACAAGAACAGCCAGTGCTCTTAACCACTGAACTATCTCTTCAGTCCTAGTTCCAATTTTAATCAGTCATGTATGCTACATAAGTATACACAAATCCATCACCACCTCTATTGGGGTCATCCTCTGAACATCAAAGGCTGACATTAAACCAAACATTTTATTATTAGAATGCATTAAATCTTATTGTTGCTGAAAGCTTCCCTTTTGTAGTATCTCCTATGCTCATAGTCTTCCTACCATGTGGGTCCTGCAGATCAAACTCAGGTTATCAGGCTTGGCAGCAGGAGCCATCTTTTGCAACTGAGCCATCTTGAAGGCCCCAAATTCAACTTTTTAAATGGTTTAATAGAAAATAGGTTATAGATGCTGATTCTAATAAAATTATATTTTTACTGGAAACATCCCATTTTCTTAACTACTGTTGATAAACGGGTATTACTGTGCTTTCAAAATGGTAGTCTCATTTTGGAGTTAAATGTCCACTCGGTAGGATACATTAAGTTCTTTTTCTTTATACTGAAGCAGCATCTTTGCAAGATCAGTTAACAGTCTGTTCCCTTCAGCAGCTTTGATAATCTACCCATCCTCACTCTCTCCCTTATCCCTTCTTTCCTCCTTCCACTCCCAATTCTCACTGCTTTTTGAGCTGTCTCATTATGTAGCCCTTGCTGGCCTCAAACTTGTGTTGGTCCTCATGTTTCTGTCTCTACTGGATTTTAATGATGAATACTGCCTCAATATTGACTGCTTAACATATTAAAGATTCTTGGGGTTAGGGAAATAGCTCAGGCAATAAAGTGCTTGCAGTATAAGCATGAGGACATGACTTTAATCCCCAGCACTGGACAAAAGCTAGGCATGTACTTGTAATCCTGGAGCTGGGGAGACACAGGTTGGTAGAGCCTGGGCATCTGGACATCTAACCAGCCAGTCAGCCTTGCCTGCCAACACAAGTCCCAGGTTTTGGTGAAAGACCCTGTCTCAAAAAACCCAAGGTGTGTGTGTGGGGGGGGGCAGCTCTGGAAGAATACTTGAGGTCGAGGTTGTTGACCTCTGGTTTCTATAACAACCCACATGCACAAAGATTCAGTCCCTTACCTTGAAGTTTTTGTTGGGTTTTTGTCTTTTTTTTTTTTTTTTACATTTTTAATATTTTTATTGAGTTTTTTGTGCACTCTTATTTGTTTTTGTATTAAGATTGTGAAATTAAACAATTCAAGAAATGAATTTTAGAGTATACTGGTATCTGCATATAATTGCACCTACTCCAGAAGGCCTGAGGCAGGAGAATGATGAATTTGAGGCTAGCCTGAGCAACTAAATGAAATCCTGACTCAAAGTCCTTAGGCCACAATGGGTCAGTGAGATGGCTCTCCAGGCAAAGGTGCTGACACAACATGAGTTCAATCAAAAAAACATCCCACATGGTAAGAGAAGCTGATTCCCACAAGTTATCCTCTGACTTCTACATGTGTACAGGGCAGGCACACAGGAAGTAAAATGTAATTTTAAAAACTTAAAAATACGGGACCTAGAGAGATGGCTCAGTAGTTAAGAGCACTGGCAGCTCTTGTAGAGGGCCTGGGTTTGATTCCCAGCACCCACATGATGGCTAACAGCCATCATTAACTCCAGTTCCAAGGGATACACTGTCCTCTTCTGACCTTAGCAGGAACTGCACAACACAGGTGCACTTACATACATGCAGGCAATACACTCAATATACATTAAAAAAGTTAAATACCAGGTCAAATTCAATTATTTCATGTAGATAGCTTGAATCTTTGAAACACAATACATACATTTAAAAAGTATGAACATGGGAGTTGGCCCATGTATATGTGTATAAGAGCTTGCTGGGGAGGCCTGATGACCTGGTGGGATCCCAGGAACTCAAAGAGGAAGAAGAGAACCAACTTTCCAAAAAAAAATTGTCCTCTGACCTCCACATGCATGTCATGGCATGCACATGCCTACATTCACACAAACACAGACATGATAAATATTTAAATATATACTGAGGGGGCCTGGAGAGACGGCTTGGTATGAGAGCACTGGCTGCTCTTCAGAAGACCAGGGGTTCTGTTTCCAGCACCCACATGGCAACTTAACAACCATCTGTAACTCTGGTTACAGGATATCAGATGCCCTCTTCTGACTTCCTCGGGTACCAGGCATGTATGATGCACTTATAAAATAAAAGATTAATATGGGCCAGTTTTGAAATGGTTGGGTGAATAAAGGTGCCCATGACTAAACCTGTGGATAACTTTCAGTGACTTATCTTTCTGTAATTTTGTAATATATATATATATATATCAACTACTAATTCTAAAAAAAAAAACTGAATCAACAATTTAAGGAATTCTGTTTTGAAATGACAATGTCAAGCCAGGCGTGGTGGCACATGCCTGTAGTCCCAGCACTTGGAAGGTAGAGAGAGGTGGATCTCTATGCATTCAAGGCCAGCCTGGTCTACATAGTGAGTTCCAGGCCAGCTGGGGCTAAAGGAGACCCTGTTTCAAAAGACTCCCCCCACCCCCAAAAGTGATAATGTCTCATTACCAAGGCACTTGACAATATTCAGAATTGAATAACAATGATAACATTTAATGTTAAGAAGACAATAAGAGAGTCTCACATACATGGCTGATGGGATTAGAAAATGACCCACTCTTAACAATTTTACTTCTTAGAATTTATCTTAGGAACTCTGGATATGCTCTAAAGCATAGTTCCAGGAACAGTGACCATGTCAAAGCCCACAGGAAAGACACTGCACAAAGTAGAAGCATGCTTCCAAATGGTCCAAACTTCTTGTAGTGTATGTAGGGCTTCAGTAAGGGGATGTCTGTAACTTAACTGACAGTGTTTTTAAGTCTGTACACATTTCTCAAAACTCAAATTGTAGAGCTGGGTATACCTGTTATACCAGCACCTGGAAGGTGGAGGCAGGATGCTCAAGGCCAGGCTTCCCGCCTCCAGTTTGAGGATGGTCTGAGCTACATGAGCTCAGATAGTAATAGCCAAGTGTGGTGGTGCAACCATCCCAGAACATGAGGCTGAGACAAAAAAAAAATTAAAATGAAACAACCCCCCCAACCCTCTAATTATAAAATTAAAATAAGTATGTTTAACCTTTAAATAAAATTAATTTAAAAGAAAATAATGCTATGTGAATCCTGAGCTCACCAAAGGCTGGAGGAAATGGACCGTAATTTGGTAAGAGTACTTGTTTGGATCTGGGGGCAGAGCTACATTGTGTGATTAGGTATTTAGTTTGGAAAATTTGCAGTTGAGCAGCCCAAGAGGAAAACAGAGTATGAAGTACACCAGGGGCCAAGGGGTAGCTTACGGCCACTTGCTGCATTTTAAATGCCAACCTCAACTCTTTTAGTCTTCAATAAAATCACTAAACTTGCAAAATGTTTGCAATTCCTAGATTCTTCTGTAGAAACTGTTCAAAGGAATGAACAGAATGCCTGGATTAACACGTGCGCAATCCCCAAACCACAGGAAGAATCCTCAGGATCTTAAACTACTTGATAAGTGATCAAACCTTAGCGTACTGGGACTTCAGACAATGAATTAGAAAGCTAGGTAAGGGGCTAGAAAGATGATTCAGTGGTTAAGAGTACATAATGCTCCCAAGTTCAGTTCCCAGCATCCACAACTGCCTGTAATTCCAGCTCCAAGGGGATTTAACACTTCTGGCTTCTGAGCATACTCAGGTGTACATACCCACAAAAAAAAAGACACAAACATACACATAATTAAAAACAAAAACGTTTATTTAAAAAAAAAAAAAAGCTAGATAAATTTAGCCAGAATTGAATTAATACCTAGATTAATCCCGAGACTGGTTTGTATCTATATATAAATTGTTTAATACTCAAATCTACCTCCAAAGACATTTTACATCAATGTATACAGAAATGTTCCCAATGGTAGAATGTGGATTATAAAAATAAACCCAATTCACAATAATTTCTATCTGGTATATAAAGCTTACTTTAGAAATCTAATTCTGGCCGGGCGTGGTGGCGCACACCTTTAATCCCAGCACTCAGGAGGCAGAGGCAGGCAGACCTCTGTGAGTTCAAGGTCAGCCTGGTCTCCACAGTGAATCCAGGACAGCTGGGGCTACAGGAAGACCCTGTCTCAAAAAAAAAAAGAAAAATTCTGGAGCTGGAGAGATAGCTCAGAGGTTAAGAGCACTCACTGGCTGCTCTTCCAGAGAACCCAGGTTCAAATCTCAGCATTCACATGGTGGCTAACAATCAACCAAATCTCCAGCTCCAGGGGATCTGGCGCCCTCTTTTGACCTCCATAGGCACTGCACGGCATGGGTGCACTTACACACAGGCAATACACTCATGCACATAAAATAAAAACTAAAACTAAATTTTTTAACTCCCTAATTGTGCAGGACTGAAGCCAGGTACTGCAACATCACAAGGGCTTCTTACCACTCCTCACATCTATCACGAGCAGGGCCATGCCAGGTAGTTTTCTGCTTTTAAAACCTATATATTGAAAATTAGTGTCAGACATGAAGTCAACACCTCACTAATCACTCCTCTTTGAGAGTTGAGAGGCCCATGGTAAATTCTGTAAACAGGTGGTCAAGGGAAACTGAAGAAAAGTGTCTCTTCCAGCTTCTTTTCTGAGTTACCTATGAGCATCACAGACAGATCATCCACAACAGAGAAAGAGCTTAATTATCACTCCCCACTAGAGTCAGACATGGTATAACTCAGGAGCAGCAAATTCACCACTGTGGTCAATAAACAAGCATCAGAAACTGCACAGAGAGAAAGCACAAGAACAGAATATCAAAGAAGTAATTAAGATGAAAGAGCAGACTATGAGGTTTCACATACCAGATGAAGGAATTTGAACCCAATCCTATCCACACTGGAGACCCTGATGATCACGTTTTTTTAGAATGCTTCAGTGCAAAAAATAAAGTGTGTCTGTAAATAAAGAAAAGGTGATGAATTTGGAAATTACTATTTAAAAACAATCCTGAAGACAAAAACCCACATACAAAGGGAATCTGGAGGGAAGAGCAATGGGTCCCAGGCGCTTGAGTTGATACTGATACAGCTAATGAAAAAAAGAAACGCTAATAGTACCAGCCCATGCACATAGCAGAAGGCAAGTCACAATGCTAAGTCTTCTATCAAGTATACAAAGTTGGTTGAAAATATGTATAAGACATCTGCACAGAGATTAAAAGCAGGAAATTAGAGAAATCTAAAACTCAATGCTAGATTTTGAAAACACTTGATCAGTATGGACTGCAGCCTGGGAAATCAATCACTTCAAGGATTAAAAATTATCCTAACAAGGACTGGCAAAATTGCTCAGTGGGTAAAAAGCACTGGAGTTCTATCCTCCAGACCCACATGGCAGAAAAGAGCCAACTCCTAAAAGCAGTCCTCTGACCTATACACATATTCCACACATATCCACAAACACACAAACACACACACATACACAAATGAAATGTATAAAAAAGCAAAACTAGCCTAACAGATATGGCACAGGCCTTTACACTAGTTAAAATGGCCACAAAGCTATATATCTATTTTGTATCACTGCTATTACTATAAGCATTTGTGCATCAGAGACAGTTTAAAAGCCAAACGGGGAAAATCAGTTCTAGGATTCTATGACCACAGCCTCTTCTCATTTTAAAACTCATCCCACAGAATCATCAAACTTTAAGCATTAGAACTGAGGCCCCATGAAAGTGTTTCATTCAGTCTGATTCAGTCTCTTAATATCACTGAGATAAAAATATGACCTAAATCTGATTCTTACCTATTATTCAACACAACTGGCTTAAAATTCTTAAGTCTCCAGCAATCAAATTTTCTTTTAAAATTATTATTAGTATTTCTGTATGTGGGTGAGTAGGCCGTGGCATGCATGTAGAGATAGAGGACATCTTTGTGGAGTCAATTTTCTACCTTTCTGTGGGCTCCAGATCAAGCTCAGGTTGCAAGTTCTTTACCTGTTCAGTCATCTTCCCAGCCTCCAAATCCACTTTTTAAGATAAGTATTTATAGGGCTAGAGATGGCTCAGAGGTTAAGAGTATGGCTGCTCTTGCAGAGGAACCAGGGTCAAATCCTAGCACCCATACAGAGGCTAACAACTGTTTGTAATTCCAATTTCAGGAGAGATAATGCCCCCTTCTGGCCTCCATGGACATTGCATGCATGTGGTGCACTTAAATTCATGCAACAACACTCATACAACATAAAGTCAAATTTTTTTTAATTTTTAAGAGAATGAAGCACTGTGATGCATGATGCCATGATACAAAAGAACCTTGAAAGTATACTATGTGAAAAAAGTCAGACAAAAGACTACACTCTATGACTCTATACAGAAAGTGCAGAGTAGGCAAAACCATAGACATAAACTAGATAGTTATGTGAGGATGGGGAGCAGGGATGGAAAGCCATTCCAATGGATAGAGGGTTTCTTTCACAGGTAATGAAAACTTTTTGAAACTAGTGGTGATAGTCAAATGGCTCTAAATACACTAAAAACCACTAAATTTTTATTTTGATATATAAATTGTATCTTAAAACAAATGAAGCAAATTAGTTTTTCCTTCAGTATTGAGTGAGACTAATAGTATTTTACCAATGCGCTAGAGCCTAGAATAGCACAAAAAAAAAAAAAAAAAGCAGGGGAAATAGACTTTTCTATTACTAACATAACATTTGGTATAGTGACTGAGTTTTTAGCAATGAATATGCATTTATGAATATACTTCTGAAGCAAAGGGACTTATTTGATAACATTTGGTATAGTGACTGAGTTTTTAGCAATGAATATGTATTTATGAATATACTTCTGAAGCAAAGGGACTTATTTGAAGTGCTGATTGGTGTTAATTTTAGCACTCCTCAAACTCAGTCTAATACAGAATGATATTTTACACCTCACCCCAATTTCTGACTCCTTCAAATTTCAACTCAAATGTCACCCTCTAAAAAATATCTTTTCCTAAACACAACTTAAGACTTTCCCCAGTCATCTTGTCACTTCTTTGGTGTTCCTCTGATGGCTTGGGTGTTCTACAGAAGTTGGCCCTAGCCATACAATTGTCCCCTATTTTCCACCTGCCTTTGCAGTAAAGCCAAGGGCATACACAACCAGTATCTCTGCAAGATGTACATTAAAACCATCTGAAGAGGCGGGAGAGACGGCTCAGAGGTTAAGAGCACTGGCTGTTCTTGCAGAGGACCTGGGATCAGTTCCCAGCATCCACATGGCAGCTAACAGTCTTCTGCAATTCTGGTTACAGGGGATCCAGTGCCCTCTTCTGGCCTCTGTGGGCATAGCACAACATGGGTGCACTTACATGCAGGCAAAACACTCAATACACATAAAATTAAAAAGTCATCAGCAAATCTTTAAAATTGGGGCTGGTGACTACAAACACCCCCAGATAATTCTGATACATAACCACAAACTAAGTAACAAATACTAGAATCAAGTGTACAGAAAATGCCTCGAAGTTCTTACTACTATCCGTTAATATGTCAGCAATGTGCCAACTAGAAATAGAAGACTATGATAAGAAATAGGCAAGATTTGACCAAGTATTTCTTCTCTAATCTGTTAGTGGCAAGCACCTAAACGGAACGCCTAATCTTTTTAACCCCTACCTGACCAGAGCAGTAGAAACTAACTGTATGCTTAGTATGGTGGTACACACCTATAACCCCAGAACTTGAAAGGCTGACACAGCAGGATCATAAGTTCAAGACCAGCTTTGGGCTACAGAGACCCTGTCTCAAAAAATTAAAAGTAAATAAAAAATAAATGGGCTGGGAATATTGCTCAATTGATAAATTACCTAGCCTAGTATGCATGAAACCCTGAGTTCAACCCCTAGCACTACAAAAACTAGATGTGCTAGTAATGCTTCCTATAATACCAGCATTCAGGAGGCCAAGGCAGGAAGATCAGAGATTTACCTACAGCAAATTCCAGGCCAGCCTGGGATACCTGAGACCCAGTAACAAAAACAATCAACAAAAATCCCCAGCTAGGCTTAGCTGGCACAACAGGCCTGTAGTCCTACTTTAGAGGCTGAGGCATGAGAATCACCTCAAGTTCAAGGTTAGCCTTCTCAGACCCTGTCTCAAAAAGAAAAAGGACTGGGGAGAACCAAAACAAAAGAAGAAGAAAAAAATCAGAATAGTCAGGCATGATGGTATAAGTCTTTAATCCCAGCACTTGGGAGGCAGACACAGGCAGATCTCAGTGAGATCAAGGCCAGCCTGGGATGATCTACATAGCAAGGTCTGCTGGAGCTACATAACTGAAAGGCCAGCTTGGGCTAAGAGTTGAGACTCTGTCTCAAAAAAAGCCAAAAATTAAAAAATAAAATCCAGAATAGGCATGGCTTTATATGGGGGGAAAATGTAATTAATGAGAAGAGCTCTTTTACAACCTAAAACAAGAAATGTCAAATTTTACAGCTGTAAATCACTACGATTCCAACTCTGAAAAGAATTTTTTTCCCCCTGAGCTAAAGTAAGAATTATAACTGTGGACATCAGAGAACTGTATTGGAGAGGTGTTCAGTTTCCCTCACTTTCTACACATGGGAGTCAGGTACAAGCACCTTCTGAGTTGAAAACATAACTCAATATATAAATGGGCACAGGAGAATCTGAATCTATTTTTAGGCTTATTATGTAAAAATACCTATTCTTGTTTGAAGTTAACATGAAAATTATTGCAGTGAGATACAATGACACCCTGAATTATCTTTTTCTAGTAAGAAACAGCCAGGCATGGTGGCACAGGAATGCTGAGGCAGGAAGACTGTTACCCTGAGGCTAACTTGGGCTGCACAGCAAGACCCCAAATCTCACAGGAAAGGGAGGGAGAGAGGAGGAAAAGGAAGGAGAAAGACAGAAAATAACGGGAGAAAAAAGAAGTAACTGCTTTTGAGTCTCTTTTCAGAGAACCACAAACATTCCTGGATTCAGGGAACTAGAAGCATTTTATCCCATAGCAAACTATTAATACAGAGTCTAACACAAGGAAAAGCCTATAAATAACAGGAAAGGAGGCTTCAGATGAAAAACAAGAAAACTAAGCACTTAGATCCTGTACTTGGACATCTTCCCCCTTCACTGGTCCAAAGAATATAAAAAATTATTGTTGCCAGGCATGGTGGCGTACACCTTTGATCCCAGCGCTTGGGGGGGCAGAGACAGGCGGATCTCTGGGAGTTCAAGGCCAGCCTGGTCGACATAGGGAGTCCCAGGCCAGCTGGGGCTACAGGAAGACACTGTCTCAAAAACACCCACTCACCTACCTCCCAAAAAATTATTGCTATTATCCAGGGACAAATGTTCTGTCAGTGTTATGTGTAGCTCTTAGCCTAGAGAACGGAACCACCTAGGTTCAAATCATAGCTCTGTAAATCACTTAACTTCTCCATTCAGAATGAATACAAAAACCCACTCACTGGACTGTTGTTAGAATTGAATTAATGCATGGAACTTGCTTAGAACAGTGCCTAGTACAGTGTAAATAAGCTGTCCATTATTTTGTAATAAATAACTGTAAGACAACCTCATTTCAAGAATAACTGCCAAGTCAGGTGTGGAGGTGCATGCCTTTAATCCCAGCACTCAGAGGCACAGGCAGGTCCAGCCTGGTCTACACAGCAAGTTCCAATCTGGGAAACCCTGTCTTAAAAGAAAAAAAAAAAAATTAGGTTGCCACAAAGCTGGGCATGATCTCTCATATGCCTATCCTTAAAAGGCTGAGGCCAGAGGACTGCATACAGTTATAGGTCAGCTACATAATTAAATTCCAGGGCAACCCTGAGTATGCCAAATATTATTGGAGTGACAGGAACTAGAATCACTTAGAAGACAAACCCCCATGGCACACCTATGAGGGAGTATTTGGATGAAGTTAGTATCTGGGCATGCCTGTGAAGCATTATCTTCATTTGTTTAATTGAGGTGGAAGACCTACCTTAAAGGAGTACAGCACCATCCCCTGGTCTTTGGTTCTGGACTGTATAAAAAGGAGAAGCATTTACTGTTTTCTACTTTCTGGCTACAGATACAACTTGACCAGCTGCTTCAAGCTCCTGCTTCCAGGACTTGCCCACCACGATGGACTGTAACCTCCAAACTATGAGCCAAAATAAACCCTTTCTTCCCTTTCGTTGCTCTTGTCAGGGTATTTTATCACAGCAACAGGAAAAATAATGCCCTGGGCTATCGTGTAAGAACACATCTCAAAGAGAAAGTCCCTACATACTATACTCTGGTAAATATGATCCATATACTAAATTTGAATTTAACAATTTAAAGACTGACAAAGTTTTGCCTACCCAATAGTCTGTTTTGTGGTGCCAGGGATCAAACCGAATACCCCGCACATGCTAGGCAACACTGTACCACTGAGCTGCCCACCCATATGCTCCTCTATGTAAACCATGTTGGGCTCAAACTCATCATTTTTGCCTCAGACACTTAAGTGCTGGGACAACAGCCATGTACCACTATTCCTGGAGGCCCAACAGTTCTTGATACCAACTCTCTGGACTTAGTAATTAAGCAGTAACAGTTTTCATACAATTCTAAAAGTTGTGGTATCTGTCACACATGGGGATTTATGAAACACTCCATGCTTTCTGTCTCTTCCATACTTCATACCTGCTAGTCCCTCTGTCAAAGAACAGATCTTTAGAGTGCAGGACAGAAAGACAGACAAATCAGGAAAGAATGAAATTTGATTGTGTTCTTATTCACATTCTAAGGTGTTTTCTTTACAATAGCTTTATTCCCTAAATATGTTAACACAAATTGATTTGTCTAAAACTAACCAAACTGACAGAAACAAATGAAAACAGAGTACTGAAAACAGGGTTTGTAAATCTGAAGTCAATGTTCTTCTTAAACACAGGCTGTACCAGTATCAGCTCGGAAGACAAGGGAGGAAGGGGAAGCAGAGGGAAACCCTCACCAAATAGAAAAGTAGATCTTCCTGCCTTCCTTCCTCCTGAGTGTTGGCATTACAGGCATAACACAAACCCAGGGCTTTTACATGCTAGGCAAGCATTCTACCAAGTGAGCCACATCCCTAGCCTCTGGCTTGCTAGATTTAATCAACTCAACGTCTTAAGTCAGCCACTACTCATCAGACTGTATTTTATTGTTCATGACTATTTCTTCTTTGTGTTTTGAGACAGGGTCTCCCTATAGCGTCAGCTGGCCCGGAGCTTACAGAGATCCACCTGCCTCTGCCTTGTGAGTGCTGGGATTAAGAGTTGGCCCATCACACCCCCTTGGCCCATCATACCCCACTTGCTCATGACTAATTTTTAAAAGACAATTAAAAGAATGTCATTTGGATAGGTTAGTAATGCCTGTAATCAAGTATACTGGAAGCTGTGTGGCAGGATGTCACGTTCTAGACCAGCCTTGCCAATCTGAGTTCTATTCCCAGAACCCACTGTGTAAGGAGAGAACCAACTCCTGAACATAGTCCATTGCTATCCACATGTACCAAGGCCCACCAGTGCAGTGTACACATAAGTACACATTCTCATTCCCATTCTCTCTCTGTCTCTCTCTCTGTCTCTCTCTCTGTCTCTCTCTCTCTCTCGTTAAAAAAAAATTCAGGGCTGGAGAGATGGCTCAGCAGTTAAGAACACTGGTTGTTCTTGCAGAAGACCCGGGTTTGAATCCCAGCACCCACAGCTAACAACTGTCTGTAACTCCAGTTCCAGGGGATCTGACAGCCTCTTGTCTTCCATGGCACTGCACGACATGGGTGCACTTACCTACATGCAGGCAATACACGTATACACATAACATAAAATAATAAATTAAAAAAAAAATAATTCAGAGAGTATCATATCACTGTGATCAAGAGGTAGAGGCAGACAGATCTCTGTGAGATCAAGGCCAGCCTGGTCCACATAGTGACTTCCAGGTCAGCTGGGACTACAAAAGACCTGGTCTAAAAAAAATTTTTGTTTTTAATTAAAAAACAAAAAAAGCCAGGCGTGGTGGCACACACCTTTAATCTCAGCACTTGGGAGGCAGAGGCAGGTAGATCTCTGTGAGTTCAAGGCCAGCTTGGTCTACATAGTGAGTTCCAGGATAGCTGGGGCTACAGGGAGACCCTGTCTCAAAAAGACCAAAAAAAAAAAAAAAAAAGAAAGTATTCGACCAATATAACACAACACAAAGCTGAAAAAGGTTTGTTTCCAAAATGACATATAGGGTTGAGAGATGATCTCACTTTAGAGATGTTTTAGGTATCTTTTAGCCTATGTGACTTCAAACTGAGAGGGCAAAATGTATATGTATGTGTGTGTATGTGTGTGTGTGTGTGTGTGTGTGTGTGCGCGCGCGCGCGCGCCTGTACGTGTCTGTGTGCACACATTCATGAATGCAGGTACCCTGGAGGCTAGAGCCCATCAGATCCCCTGGAACTGGAGTTAAAGGCAGTTGTGAGCCACCCTACGTGTGTCCTGGGAACCAAACTCAGGTCCTCTACAAGAGCCAAGTACAGCTCTTAACATATCTCCAGTCATCAAGAGATTCTAATGCTGGTTTGGTAATCCATGCCTGCAATCCCAGCACTCTGGAAGTTGAAGAAAGAAGATCTCAAGTTCTGGATCAGTCTGAGCTGCATAGCAAGGGCTTGTGGGAGAGAGGTGGGGGAGCAAAGGGAGGGGGTCTTGTCAGAAAACAGAACTACCAAGACATAGTAATACCCACAAAAAATGCCATATAACAGAAACTACTCATTAAACATTGTGTATGTGTATTAAATGCAATTTGGGGAGCAATCTAAAAGTTATCAAGCAATTAGTTAAAATTCTACAAAGCAGCTCTGTTAAAAAAAAAAAGTAATCTCAAAGACAATTGTTGACTAGGTAGATGGGTGGGGAAGATATCAAGGTATTTGGGTAAGGAGGGGAAATGTGGAACATACAGGAAATGAATTACTATGGTCTTTCTGGAAAGACACAATAAAATTGATTGTACTGGAGAGCTGGGATGCTGAAGGGCAGATGACAGACTTAATCTTCTCTATGTACCCTTTAGAGCCTTTCACATGTGCTGTCCTAGTCTTTGTTTTCTGATGAAATTAGGGGCAGAACACAAGAGATGCTTTTCAGGGCTAGAGACAGAGGTCAGTTGGCAGAGTTCTTGCCTAGCACGCAAGCCCTGGGTTCAATACTGAGTAGCACAGAAAACTTGAAGTAGTGGCATTTGGCTTCAGGAAGATCAGAAGTTCAAGGTCACCCTCTGCTACGCAAGTTTGAGGCCAGCCTGGTCTACATGAAACCCTGTGCCAAAAAAAGGAGAAAAAACAAAACAAAACAAAAAAACGGCTCTTCATTGAAACACTACTAGTTCAAATGAACTTAATTAACCAAGCAGTAACAATATCAAATTATACCCAATTACAGTTCTCCCAAAACTTTTTCCCACAGAGATCAAAATGCATTTATTTTAAAAAGTCAGTAACTACATTTCAGTACCTAACATACATGTGCCAAAGATTCTCCAGGATCACCCGAAGTCATACTACTATTTTGAGCAGTGTTAAGTGCTATACTTATACTTTAAAAAAAAGGGGAATCCAGGGACATAGAGACTGGTTTATACAGGACACTTAAGTACACATCTCTGAGGACAGGACATGTGAGGCAAAGAAAACACCAGAGTGAGCAATGCAACAAACAAGTGAAACCCTATGAATGGAATGAGCTCAAGGTAGAGCAGAGCAAACCTGGCTCCAGGGGAGTAATCCAGTATAAGAGATGAGCTTGGAGTAAGATGATTCCAGACACCTGTAGGGCCCTGAAGTTACAGCATTGGCTGGGGGGGGGGGGGTTATGATGTGGAGAGCCTCTGTAGCATTCTTAGCAGAAAAGTAACACGATCAGTATTTTTTAAAGATAGCACTACCTGCTACTTATAAATAGGCTGTTAACAGATCAGAGAGCAAAGGATAGAACTGACCAGGGGTTTCATAGCTGGGAAAATGTGTTTAATTTAGAAAGTAGAGGCCACAGAATTTGCTACTGGACTGGACATAGGAATTTGAGAGGTGATTGAGTTACTGGGTGAAGAGTAACTCAAAAAAGTTATCTTGGGGCTGGGGAAATGGCTCAGCAGTTAAGAGCACCGACTGCTCTTGCAGAGGACCCAGGTTCCATTCCCAGCACCCACATGGCAGCTACGAACCGTCCTTAACTCCAGTTCCAGGGGAATTCAAAGCCCTCCTCTGACCTACGCGACATTGCATGACACGAGTGCACTCACATACATGCAGGCAATACACGCAGACACATAAAATAAAAATAATTTTAAAAAGTTATCTTATACTTTATAGTTATTTATAGTTACAGTACTTGTATATACCTTATGTCATTTCCAAAAAAGAGACAGGAAGACCATACTAGTTCTGTCTCTTCCTAGTTTTAAGACCACACATTTGACTCAGTCACTAGAGTGTGAAACTGGTTTAGTTCCCAAACTCTCAAGGCCCAAATGGTTGAAGAAATAAATATAACAACGATTACGAGGTAGAAAACACCATATGAATAACTTCCCAACTCAAACTACATCTAAATCAAACTATCTAATATTTCTGTGAAATAAGAATAGTAAGATACAATCAACAGTAAACCTCATCCTTCAAAAAGTCAAAGGTTACCAAGAAATAAAGTAGCAATTCAATAGAAGTATGCTGCTATGGCCTCAGCTACTCCCATCCATCATTTCATTCGCATAGACCCTTGTGTATAGTAGTTGACAGTAGTAACCAGTTTGTTTTGAGACAAGGTCTCTTATCTCCCAGGCTGGCCTAAACTCCCTAAGTAGCCAAAGATGACAATGACCTCCTCCACACAGGAATGAAAGACATGCACACCATCACACCTGGTTTATGGCAGTATTGAGGATGGGCTTCAGGCACACTAGGCAAGCACTCAACTTTCAAAGTAAATTTTAGTAGAAAAGTATGTGCTTTCTGCTTGGGGTGTTGTTCAATGTGGTAAAGCATTTGCATAGCACGTACAAAATCTCACCTAGTTTCAATCCCCAACACCAGGAAAAAAAAAAACGACATTTTGTTTTTTTTGAGTCAGGGTCTCCCTATAGCCCCAGCTGGCCTGGAACTCGCTATGTAGAACAGGCCAGGCTGGCTTCAATCTCACAAAGACTGACAACCCCCACCCCCAAGAACTGGGACTAAAGGTGTGCACCACCACACCAGGCAGAAAATTTTTTCACTGATTATAGAATCTACGTAATACAACCCAACCATGGATACTAAAAAGAGGCATAATCTCTTAATCCTCTCTAGAGATGAGAAGTGTCCTTTAAAGCTTTAAATACAAAACTAAATTAATAAGTTAAGATACATAAAATTGCGATTATATATTACAGCATGAGTTTGTCACTGTCTTGGTTTAAAATAGCAAAATGGTGTTTAGTAAACCTAAGCATTGTGTGCAAAATGAACTGAATTATGAGTACTTCAACTTATTCCTTTAAATCATTTCTATAAACAAACAAGATTTCACAGAATTTATTTTCCCACCCAAAACTCTCATATTCAGAATCCAACAAGAAATAGAAAGCTATATCAACTATTTAGTTCACTGTGTATTTTAGAAAATTATCTTCATTATCACTTTGGTAGGTTTGGATGGTATGTGGTGGAGATTATCATTTTTCAAATCGAACACTGGTTAACATGGTCACTGGTAGCCATGTGACTGCATGACAACCAAAACTAGTCAAGACTTTCCAACTGGAATAACCATTAAACCTACTTGAGCATCTGCTATAGGTAATATAGCAATAAAAGTTCGTGTTAAGACTCCAGGGCTCAATGACAACCTGTTCTTTCTCTCCTAAAAATTTCTATCTTATGAAAGGTTTTATTTTTCTAAACCAATTACCTTTCTGTCGGGAGACAACTCAACCTCACTCACGGCATAAAGGACTACACAACAAATCCTTCAAAGTTGGGCGGTTTTTCCATGTCGCCCAAATCTTTAGAAGAGTGCACACCAATGAATACATGTTCACCAAGTTACATCAAAAAAAATGAAGCTAAAATTTAGTCACTTTACTGGCATACTGAGCAGTGCAGACACTCGACTAATTTCCTTCATAAAAACAGATGTGAAAAAATGAGAATTTAGTATTCAGGGATTACAATAAACCTATCGAGTCTGAAGGTTCGAAGTTATGTAAAGACTTTAGAAAATCAAGATACTGGCTTTTTCAGGGTTCCGTATCAACACAATATCCTAAAGAGCCTCAGGACGGCTCAGTAAGCGCATAAAACCAAGAGGCAGACGATTTCACGGATCACCCCCAGAACTGCGGTCCTCCCAAAACCTCATGTTAAACTATTTCCTTGAGGCAGAGACAGTCTCAAGAGTTTGCCAACCAAAGTAAAATCACTTCGCAGAGATAACGAGCAGAAACAGAGAAGCTGTGGCGAAGGCCAGCACCGGGCCCGGGCCCCCAACAGGCGGGGCGAGCATGTGCGGACCACCGCAGGACACGCGGCCCTCCCGGAGCCACCTCTCCGGGCCCAGGGCCCCGCCCGGCCTCTCCCTGCGGGTTCATTCATTCAGCACCCGGGGCTGATGCACCGCCGCGGTCCAGCCGGCGCAGAGAGGGGACTCCGGGCCCGAACCGACGCGCCAGACCACCACCTCCACCCGGCGTCCAGGCCACGCCGCGATTCCCGCGCGCCCGCCGCCTCCATCCGCGAGTGATGTGAGAGACGGCCAAGGCCCTAGCCAGTCCGACCCCTGACCCTCCCGCCACAGCTCGGCCGCCCCACCCTCCACCACGTGCGGGCCAGGCCTCCCCAAGGGAGCCCCCGGTACCCGCCGCGGCCGGAAGTCCGCCCAGCGCCCCCTCCCCAGCGCCGACTTTCCTTGCCGCCGAGGCCAGACCCTTCTCCGCGATGTCTCTGGCCTCGGCGCTGGTCGCGGAGCCGCGCGGCCCCCGCCCCGCCGGAGGAGGAGAGCAGAGCGAGGAGCCCGAAGCCCGGCTGGGAGGTTACCTTGATGATCCTGCGGGGCAGCCCGGCCATCTTGTCAGATCCCGAGTTCAGCCTCTGCTCTTGTCTCCGGCTCCGCTCGCCTCACGCACGAGTGGAAGTCTCGGGCTCCACTTCCGGGGAACGTCGCCGCGCCCGCCGCCGCCTCCGCCTCCACCAAGGCCCCTTGGGAAATGTAGTCCCTACTCGGGCGCGGGCTTCGGGCAGGTCCCCCCTCCCCCGCGTTCTCCGCCCCAACCCCAGTCAGGGGTGGCGGAAGTGACGCGCCGCGGCGGGGCAGGGACTTGGGGGAGGCGGCGAGGGGCGGTGTCGAGCTCCTTGTCTCAGGGCTGGACTAGCGCGCGACTGGGCTGGGCGTCCGCAGGCCGCTTAAGTGAGGCCACGCCTGCGCGGATGGGCGACGTAACAGACGCCCGTCCTCTGACGTAGCCCATTCATGCCTTCGTTCCGTTTGTTCCTTTTACGCGCCTACATTGCGCGTTGCTAGGCTGTCGTTGCGGCCCTCTGCGGACCTGCTGATCGCCCGCGATCCTAAGCTAAGGCAAGACCGAAACTCCGTAGTAAAGCTTCTCCCTGTGGGTCTCGCTAGGTATCCAAGCCCTGACAAAGAACTCTTCGTGATTAAATTTCATATAAATGGAGCCTTTTTTGACACACCCCTTTCCCAAAGAAAAAGGGTTTGAAACGGGTAAGGGGGAGGCAGCAAGAGGATGGCCCCTAAATGCCTGGACCTTGCAAAATTTTTATGCTTTGGAAAGTTGGTTCATCTGCTTTTTGAGAAAGGTCTTGCTATATAATCCAGTCTAGCCCGGAGTTATCTATACTGTACCCCTGAGTTGGCTCCTCCTACCTGACTCCGGAGAGTCGCTATTACAGCCGAATGCCACCACTCTTTGCTACACCTACAGTTTGAGACTCAGTTGCTAGCAGGGTGAATGACTCATGGTGAGGACTAGGGCACTCAAGAGTAATGCCTAAAAGAACTGGATTAGCCGTAGAGTTCATGGCCCTGAAGGGGGTTTCTAGTGCTGCATGTTTTAGTTTCTTTTTGTTACTGTGATAAAATACCCTGACAAAAGCAACATAAGGGAGAAAAAGGTTATTTCAGATCACAGTTCCAGGTTAACCTACAGACAGCCTCGGAAGTCACAGCAGCAGGTACCTGAGGGACGCTGGTCACATGGCATCCATAATCACGAACTGTGTTAGGGAATGAGACTACAAAGAAAAGGCCTTCCAGGAACTTTTAAGAGTCCAGTGTAGGAAAGACACAAGTAATTACAATCTAATGTGTTAAGCCCTGTTAGAGGTTTCCCCAAGGTGCTATTTGAGCACAGAGAGGCATTAACTGCTGAAAAATTCAAGGAAGACATCTTAAAGGACTTCCTAACTGATGAGTAAGAGTTTACGGGATCTGAGAACATTCCAGACATAGGAAATACCCTGTGAAATGGTGCTGTGCTATGAGAAAATACAGGAAATTCGAAATTGGAGTGCAAGAAACCTAGTGGAATAATGAAAAACATTTTGTGCTAGAAGTGACATTAAATGATCATGTACATGATCATACACTTATAAAGTATACGGGGTAGCCTATATTATCCCCAGTTCTTTTTAAATGAAAAATCAAGGGTTAGAGGTAATATGGGAACTTGGAAACAAGAACTTCCAAGTAACCAGAAGCCTGGAATGGTAGGTTCTGTGACTAGAAAAACCTAGAAGATGAATAGCCCTGGACAAAGATAGCTTCAGGATATTTTAGAAAAAGCACCAAAGAATGACTGGTAGGAAGACCAAGTGACAGTTGGGTTAGAAGTCTGAAAATAAGTAGTTGGCTGGAGCTCAGCAAGGAAGACACATCTCTGCTGCATGCTTTATCAGCCTCAGTGGCTTGACTCTGGCCAAAGGAGCCAATTCCAAGATACCTCACAGTGCTGGCAAGTTGACACTGGCTGTTAGTTCCTCTCCAAGTGGGTCTCTGCCCTAGGGCTTCATTAATTACTCCACTGCAAGGTGGCTGGGCTCCAAGAGTGCATGATATTCTAGTGTGGACCAGTGGAAGCTGAGGGCCTGGAGCAATGGCTGCTCCTGTAGCGGACTGGGATCCCAGCACCTACATGGCAGCTAACAGCTGTCCATAACTCCAGTTCTAGGGGGATCTGATGCCCTCTTCTGACCTCTGCAGGCATTGCATGCACGGATGCACTTACATGCAGGACCAATGGGTTTATTAATAAGAAGGCTGGGCTTGGGAGGTACCTCAGTCAGCGTGCTTACCTTTTAAACAAGAGAACCCGAGTTCTATCCCCAGAACTCCCATGAAAAAAGAAATCAGGTATGGTGGTACGAACTTGTCATTTCAGAGCTGGGGAGACAGAGAGGCAGGAAATCACCATCCCCCACCCCCAACACCCCACCCCATCCCGGCTCCCAGCCAGCCTAGCCAACTTGACAACTCCAGGCTAATGAAAGACTGCACTGTTGTTGTTTTTTTTAATTGCCTAAGGAACTACACCCAAGGTTGACCTTTGACCTCCATACACACTCATACATACATATGCACCCACACACATGATCACACACTCACATGCACACACACATATACACACAGAAAACAAAATGCTAAGTGGGAGGGTAGGTAGGTCAGAAGACACCAAGTAGCAGATACGCAGGAGGAGTAGAGATCTAACATGAAGGCTGTAGGTACTCAGTTGTATTGTATATGGGGTTTGTAGTAAAAAGAGTAGGTCTTAGCTGGTGTTATCCCCCCCCCCCAAAAAAAACAAAACTGGTTAGCTTCTGAAATAATATCTTGGCTTCACTATAGTAACCATTCCACCATCTGAATATGTCTGTAGATATCCATATGTGTATCATTATGTGTGTCTAGTACATACACAATAAAACTGCATTTTGTTTTTGAGCTTGGGTCTTGCTACATACTCTTGCCTGGACTAATACTTGTTATGTAGCCCAGACTGGCATCAAATTCATGGCAATTCTTCTGCATAAGCCTTCCAAGTGCTAGGATTACATTCAAGCACCACGAACACCTAGCTTTCAAGAAAAAGAAATTGTTCTTTAACAATCCTAGGCTAAGGGGTTAGAGAGATGACTCAATCAGTAAAGTGCTTGTCAAGCACCCATGAGGACTTGAGTTCAGATCCTCAGCACCTAGGTAAAAATGTGGGAGAAGCAGCATTTACCTATATCACTCTAGCACTGGTGGGGAATAGATAGAAGGGTCCCTGGTGTTTGCTGCCAGCCAGTCTAGGCCAATCAGTGAGCTCCAGGTACAGTGAGAGACTCTGCCTCAGAAACTAAGGCAGGACAACTGAGGAAGGCACCCAACATCAACCTCTGGCCTCTACACTCCCACAGACTCATGTATACATGCATATACATATGAACATGTATACACACATGCATCACACACCTATACACAAAATCTAGCTCCTATCATGCACACAGCCCTGGGTTCAATCCCCAGCATCACATAAAACCAGGCATGGTAGAACATTCTTGTAATCTCAGTACTTAGGAGGTGGAAGCCAAAGGGTCAGAGGTTTGAGGTCATGGGCCAGACCCTGAGACTGACAGCCTGAGTTTGATCCCTGGGAATTATGTGATGAAAGGAGAAAAATCAACTCCTGAAAGTTGCCCTCTGACCTCTCTACATGCCTGCTGTGGTGCCAGTGTGTTCATGAGTACACACACGGTAAATTAATATAATAAAGATATTTTTAAGACATTCAAGTTCATCCTCATCTACATATTGAGATAGAGGCCAGCCTGGGATACATAAAACCTTATCTCAAATATTCAAAAACCACAGCACTCGGGAGGCAGAGGCAGGCGGATCTCTGTGAGTTCAAGGCCAGCCTGGTCTACATAGTGAGTTCTAGGCCAGCTGGGGCTACAGGGAGACCCTGTCTTTTTAAAAAAGATGAAAAACAAGACAAAAAAAAACACAAAAATTTAAAAACCAATAAAAATTAAAGAATACCATTTATATCCATAAAATAGGAATAAAGCAAGATAACTACAAAACTGAAAACATTTTTTTAGAGAAGAAGTAGTGGTCTGGTGGAGAACATAAACAGGAAAGTTTGTACTCTTGTATTAGTTTTCTAGCTGAAACTGCAGAGCTTCAGCTTCAGCTTCAGTGAGAGACCCAGTCTCATAAATAAGATAGAGAGCAATAGAGGAAGACACCCGGCCTCCTCTGACCCAGTTCTTAAATTTCCCACCACCCCTCAGTAGCACCAAAGACTGGTGCTATTTTAACCCATTGACATTTGGGGGATACTTGTCCAAAATGTAGCATCTACACTCTTGTTGATTTGTGTGCATGTGGAGGCCAGAGATCAGTCTGAGTTCAATCTTCAGGATCATCCCCATTGGTTTTGAGATGGTCTCTCACTGGAACCTGGGGCTCTCAATTAGGCTAGGCTGGGTGGACAGAAGCCCCAAGGATCTGCCCATCTTTGCCTTCTCAGCACTGAGATTGCAAGTATTTATGGGTGAAATAATGTCTAGGATTTGCTTTGAAAAGTTCAACATAAAGTCAGTGAGATGACTCTGTGCGTAAACAAGTGCACTACCACTCCCTGTTTCACATGGGTGGTAGGGATTGAACTCTGATCCTCATGCTTGGGCAGCAAGCATATTACCCAATGAGCTATCTCCCCAGCTCCTGATATTGATTGATTGATCACTTGATCAACTGGTTCTCACTCTGTAGCCCAGCCTAATCTGAGTGCCAAGATTATAAGTTTAAGCCACTATACCCAGCACCATTTAAATCTTAATGTGAGTGTATTGCCTAATTTAAAAATGTGAAATACAGGCTAGAGAAATAACTCAGCAGGTAAGAGCACTTGGTATTCTTACATAGGACTGGGGTTCAGTATCTAGCACCCATGTGGTGGCTAACAACCATCTTTAACTCCAGTACAAGAGAATCTGATGCTGTCTTCTAGTCTCCATAAGCACTACACACCCCGGGACTTACATACATAGAGGCAAAGCACTCATACACATAAAATACAAATAAAATTTGAAAAAAAAAGTAAAATACCAGTCAACTGCTACATCCAGTGTGGAAGGGGTTCAGAGAATCCTTGAAGAGGGACAGGGTAAAATGAAGGAAAGACAACTCAAAGTTAGAATCTCAGGAGTGGGGAACCAGGAGGACTTTGCTGAGGGAATAGAGGCCATGTGCACCTGTACCACTGAGGATTTATGTCTTTAACATGGGTAAGTGGGGTGAATGATGTGACTTTTACTCAGTGCAGCCAGTCTTGAAAAAACTTCAAGACTTGTAGGTATGTTATTTTGAAGCAAAGAATTGACTTAGTACAATGAAAACTAGCTAAGCACCATGGCATTATGGCCAGTGGTCAGAGTGTTATTTATTGTATAAATTTGGGATGGGAGCATTGCATTCCTTTGTCTGCCTCAACATACGTGCCTATGCAACTTTTGCCACATAGTCATTCTTGACCAGAGGTGCCATTTCTATGGTGAAGTTTGCTTTCAGCAGAGCTTAGGTAAAACAGTGTCTCCAACAGTCAGATTTACTGATTTCAACAGTCTGCTTTAAGAGGTATTCTAATACTCCCAAGACTCAGCAATAAGGCCTGGTTCATGGTTCTGAGAAAATGATTACAGCAGCTGGATAGCTTTGTTTAATGAAATGGTGCTAGGCTAGACCCTTGGCTAATTAATCTTTGTTGTCTTCTTAACAGGCCGCAACTGTCTTCCTTATTTCTTTCCGGTCTGGGTTCCTTCTGAGTTTCAAACTGTTGATACTTTTGCAATACACTGTAGAGGAAGAGTAAGCAAGGGTGTTGTGCTGACATTAGAGAGGTCGTATGTATGAGAAGCCTCAGAATCAGGGATCTCCTCCATCCTGGTCACCACTGCATCCTTAGAGTGCAGCACAGGGTCTGTTACATGAGGGCTCTAAAAAACACAAACAAGCCGGATGTGGTGGCGCATGCCTTTAATCCCAGCACTCGGGAGGCAGAGGCAGGCGGATCTCTGTGAGTTCAAGGCCAGCCTGGTCTACATAGTGAGTTCCAGGACAGCTGAGGCTACAGGGAGACCCTGTCTCAAAAAGACCAAAAAACAAACAAACAAACAAAAAAACCACAAACAAAACCCACCCATCTGTTTGAGAGTAGTTGATATAGATTCATAATCCATGAGTGCTTGTAGAAAGCAAAAGATTTTTATGATAAGCTTTTCTGCTTGATTTTCCAGAAGGCAACAGAGAATATGTATGTGTGTTGTATTCTTTTTTTTTTTTTAGCTTGTTTGCTTAAAAACATTTACTTTATGTGTATGAGTGTTTTGTGCCTGCATGTCGGTATACCACATGTGTGCAGTGCCCACGGAGGTTGGAACTGGAGTTATAGATGGTTGTAAGCAGCCATATGGGTGCTAGGAACAGAACCCAGGTCCTCTGCCAGAACAGCTGGTGCTCTTAACTGCTGAGCCATCTCTCCAGCCCCTCCTTGCTTGCTTTTTAATACAAGGTCTGCTATATTGCCCAGGTTGGCCTCAAACTCAAGATTCCTCTATCCTCTGCCTACAGAGTATAACAGCTCTTCACAAATCACCTCCTGCTTCAAAAAGAAGCATAAAACCCCCAAACCACAAGATGGTACAGACCTGTAATCCCAGAACCCAGGAGCCTGAGGTAGGTAGTTTGAAGCCAGCCTGGGCTACATAGCAAGGCCCTCCTTAAAAAAAAAAAAAAAAAAAAAAAAAAGGAAGGAAGAAAAAGCCTGTTTGGAAAGTAGTTCAATTGAAGCCTTGTTTCAATTCCTAATCCAGAGCCATCAGTAAAAAGTATTTGTTTGCAAGCTCCTTTATTGTTTCTGGCAGCAATGGGAAAGGGAAACTGTTTCGTGGGTGGTTAAGACAGAAGTATCTGTGAGAGAAGGGTTCATGTACACAGATTCAGGCAGGCAGTGGGTGGGGAGGAAGAAAAGGCTAAACACTGATACAAGACAGGAAAAATAAATGCCTGCTGCCTTTCATTCATGCCTCCAACACAAGCAGCCAAGCACTTGCAAACTGTTAAGCAACCCAAGAAGAAGAATGTGAGGAGCATCATCCTGGGGCATCACCAATCCCTGAAGGCATTAGCACACCATAGAAGGCTGTGAATGAGAAGAGATGAGCCCCTGAGCCCCAGGAGATTCTGGGTAATAAGGCTTGCCTTTGTGAGGGCTGTTTTCCCAGACATCTTTGAGTGTTATTTCACCCAAGGACCACCTTTAAGAGCATGCACCCCTGTTCTGTAGAGACCCTTCCTGATTCTACAGTGCTGCTAAAAAGGTAGACCGAGGGGTCTCTCTCTC
>NW_008331484.1:321809-389718 GCF_000622305.1 Nannospalax galili | reverse complement strand
AGCTTTTAAGGAATCTTAAAACTTTTGGGGCATTTTGAGCCATCACACACACACACACACACACACACACACACACACACACACAACTTCTTTCCTCTCTCTGGGCCAGTTCCCAAGGGAAACAGAATTCCAAAGGATGTTGACTCAGATTCTTTGGCAAGAGGGCTGGCAGTGACAGGTAAGAGCAGAATTCTTGCCCCTGCCTAGGTGCACCACCCTGGCGGGTTCCCAGAATTCTTGCATTCCAAGACTCTTAGCTCCAGCTTGGGACTGCATACTCGGCTGACCCAACCTAAATTGTGCTCTCATTTCTTCCCACCTGCTGGCCCCGCCCCCTTTGTTTTCCATCCCCTCCCATCTCCTTTCTTTTCCCCATCATCACAGTCTGTCTCAAGTCATATCCATTTCTTATGTGTCACTGTCTGCAGGAAATGGCCCAGTTAGTTCAAGAATGATTAGAAATATTTCTGAAATCTTTGTTTTCCTTTAGTGGGGATGTAGCTCAGTGGGAGAGTGTTCACCTAGCATTCATGAAGTCCAGGGCTTAATCTTAGCACTGAAAAGAGAAAGAAAATGGAGCAAGGAAAAGAGAAAGGGGAACAGACTAGGCTGAGCAGATCCAAATCACTTCCTAAAGTTCACCAACCGGAAGACCTGCAATGATGGGAGTTACAATGGTTTGGGGTCACATACACTTGAGAGCAGAAGTTTTCAAGTTATGGAGTGTTTTCCCACTTCGGAGGCTAGTTAGACATACAGGTACCGTGGTCCCTGAGTTTTAAGACAAAAGCCTCTGCATCTGTGTATTTAGCAAGCTCAGAGACCACCAAAGATTGAAAGCCCATGTCATATCTGCTCAGGTCAAGGAAGGCTAAACAGTTGCTTTGGTAACCTTGACTTACACATGATTAGTTCCTGTTTTTCTAAGCTCTTCTGACCCATACTATAACTCTCTTTTTCTTCCTGCTCAAACAAATTATCTTGGTTCAAGTGTTAGACATTCCAGATTGTTGGGGTTTGGGTTGGCCTCTGAGGGTCAATATTGTAAATTGCAGGTTTTGGGCAAGAGCAAGAATAAATAACATCTTGTTTCCATCCCTGATATTATAACCAGTTGAAAGATTTATGCAGGATTCAACAGATGGAGATCAAAATATTGCCTTTATCATTAACTAAGAACACAGCTCCAAATCTGCAGGAATGTGGATTTACCAGCATCTTGTCCACAAGAGGCCGAACTAAGGCTTAGCCACCAAGTTACTTAGCACATCTAGTCACCTGCAGTCCCCTTAAGCCAGGACAGAGCAGATGGGAGAGCAAGAGGGCAGAAGAAAGGTTGAGGAACAGAGGAGCGTGGGAAAGAGGAGGAAGGACAATTGAACCCATGATCCTTCTGCCTCCCAAGAGCAAACATGAAAGGCATGTGCCACTAAGATTTTTAAATTTAAAAAAAAATAATTTTGAATCTGGTGATCTTCTATTAAATAATCTAATGCTACTGATAAATCTAATGTAATCCTTTTTTAACTTTCAAAATTATATTTATTGGTCTGGGAATGGTGGTAGATGCCTTTGATTCTAGCACTTGGGAGGCAGAGGCATGTAGATTTCTGTGCGTTTGAGACAGCCTGGTTTATATAGTGAATCCCAGGCCAGTCGGGACCACGTAGTGAGACCTTGTCTCAAAGAACAACTTCCAGAAGTTGGTTCTCTCCTTCTACCATGTGGTCGGCAAATTTGATGACAAGCTCCTTTATTTGCTAACCTAGCTCACTGGCTCCTAACATAATTCTTTTCATATTTTTCAGCATACAATCTAAATCAGTAACTTAGTGAGAAGTTCCAAATAACTTGCAATTTAGGAAACTAGAATAGAATACAGCATATAACCTGAGATTATATAAGAAGGTACTTGAGGCATGTAATATAACTTCATCTTCCCATCCAGGTTAGTTTTTCAATTACTTGAAGAGACAATCACGTTTAAAGCACTATAATCCCATTTGCTTCTGGATTGAGATTTCAAGTTGGTGGGTAATACAGATGGCTAAGTCAAAGAGAAGATACACTGGATAAAAAAACAACAGGTTTGCTGAACTCCAGAACTGGAGTCAGGCAGGAGGCCAGACATTTGATCTTTGCAAACAGTTCCTTGCGTGACTGGGGATCTTTTAACATTTTTAAAATTTTATTTTTATTATCTGTATGACTGTTTTGCATGTAAGCACACTTGCGTTATGCAATACCCATGGAGCCTAGAAGAGGGCATTGAATCCCCTGGAACTGGTGTTACATCTGTTAGCCACCATGTGGGTGCTGGGAACCTGTAAGAGCAACCAGTGCTCCTAACCAGTCAGCCATCTCTCCGGCTTCTATTTTTTTTTTTAACAAATTTTATTTATTTATTTATTTATTTATTTATTTATTTATTTATTTTTGTTTTTGTTTTTGTTTTTTTTTTGAGACAGGGTGTCCCTGTAGCCCCAGCTGGCCTGGAACACATTATGTAGACCAGGCTAGCCTTGATCTCATAGAGATCTGCCTGCCTCTTGAATACTAGAGCTAAAGGTGTGTGCCACCACACCTGGTGGATATCTGCATTTTTAAAAATCCCTTTAAAGGAAAATTTCCATGAGTATAGCTGAGGCTGAGGACTGCTCATCTGCCCCATATTTTTTTTTTTTTTTTTTTTTTTTGGTCTTTTTGAGACAGGGTCTCCCTGTAGCCCCAGCTGTCCCAGAACTCATTATGTAGACCAGGCTGGCCTTGAACTCACAGAGATCCACCTGCCTCTGCCTCCCGAGTGCTGGGATTAAAGGCATGTGCCACCATGCCCGGCTTATTATTTTTATTTTATGTATATGCATGTGTTGCCTGCATGTAGGTAAGTGCACCCGTGTTGTGCAGTGCTCAGGGAGGTCAGAAGAGGCTGTCAGATCCCCTGGGACTGGAGTTACAGACAGTTGTTAGCTGCCATGTGGGTGCTGGGATTTGAACCGTGGTCTTCTACAAGAACAACCAGTGTTCTTAACCGCTGAGCCATCTCTCCAGCTCGTGTTTTGTTTTGTTTTGAGACAGGGTCTCCCTGTAGCTTCAGCTGGCCTGGAGGCCTTTAACTCACAGAGATCAGCCTGCCTCTGCTTCCTGAGTGCTGGGATCAAAGGCGTGCACACCAGCTTCCAGCTTTATTTTTAACTTTTAAATTTTCAAGGCAGGGTCTCACCAGTTGTCCAGGGTGAACTTAACCTTTTTTTTTTTTTTTTTTTTTTTTTTTGGTGTTTTTGAGACAGGGTCTCCCTGTAGCCCCAGCTGGCCTGGAACTCACTATGTAGACCAGGCTGGACTTGAACTCAGAGATCCGTCTGCCTCTCTATCCTCTTATCTCTACTTCCTGAATTCCGGGATTATAAGTATGCCTTCCAATACTATTCTTTTTCATTTTGTATATGTTTAAAACTTTCTGTAATAAAATATTTAAATATTAAAATCACAAAGGTAATACAAGGGCCACAAAACAGTCCTGACAATCCAAATTTCCTTACAAATTCCAGTTGCTTAAATACACAGAGTCTCCTTACCCATACACAATTGTATACGTGACCGTAGTAGCTAGTCTTGATTGTCAACTTGACTAAATGAAGAACAACCTAGGAAATTAAAGGACATCTTTGGGTATGTCTGTGAGAACATTTCATGGGGCTCTGACTTAATGAATGGTTTAACTCACTGATGGATTCAAAGAGTGAATAGATTATTGGGACATGAAGTGTGGAAGTTGGAGCTTGGTTGAAGGAAGTAGGTTGCTGATGACTCCTCCTTGGGAGTTATTTCTGGCTCTTTCCTGTTATAGCCCTACTTTGCTTCCTTTCCACCATAATGTGAGCTACTGTTTCCATTACCTGTCCATTATGAACAGCTTCTTCTTCTACAGGAGTTCACCACCATGATGCTGTGCCAGGTACATGGGGCCAAACAACCATGGACTGAATCCTGTAAAACCATGAGCCAAAAATTATTGTCCTTTTTAAGTTGTTTCCATCAGATATTTTGATCACACCTATGCAAAAATAACTAACACAATAATGAAGTAAATCAAACCCACCTAGTAACACGATTGTCTAGTTGAGTTTGAGACCCTACCATATACACATATAATGGCTGTATTTAAGAATCTCTATAGCTCAGTCTCTAATTGTTATCTGAAACAGGGGACAGTCTTGTGAACCATGTCTTAATTTGTAGAAGAGTGGAAGGATGAAGAAATCGGAGTAATTATTATCATGGGTGGCTTCTACAATGTTCATCTCATGCTGGCAATGGCTTCAGATAAAGGCTAGTGCTCTTCTCAATGGGTCTGGTAATTATGTCTCTCTCTTCCCTTCAGGCCTGGAGGGGTATAAAGGATGAGTACTTTGTATAGTTAAGCCTTGAGCATACAGATACAACTTGCACTTCTCTTAATAAACCACGCAACACCTTTGTGAATCTTTTCTGGAATGTATCCTAATTTGGGCATGTCATCCGTTTTCTGCTGGGGCCTAACAAATTTGTCAGCTTTAAGCTAGACATTACTGTTTATGTTGGATTAAACTTATTTTTCATTTTTTTAAAAAATATTTTTTATTTACTATTTTTATTTTATGTGTATGAGTATATTGCCTGCATATAGGTAAATGCACTCATGTCGTGCAATGCCCACGAAGGACAGAAGAAGCTGTTGGATCCCCTGGAACTGGAGTTACGGGCAGTTGTTAGTGGTCATGTGGGTGCTGGAATTCGAACTCAGGTCTTCTGCAAGAACAACCAGTGTTCTTAACCACTAAGCCATCTCCCCAGCCCTATTTTTCATTTTTAATTACATTCATTATGTTATTCAAAAGAGATTTTATTTTACTACATAAGAAATAACTATCTCCTTGGGGGTAGTTGTTCATAAAATTATTATACAAGTTTTTATTAAATACCTATAAGATATAATTTCAGCTAGCACTGGTTGAGTACTTACTATATGCCAAATGCTTTGCTGAACATTATATTTTATTTGGTCAATCCAATCTATGAAATAAGGAACATCATTATTATCTGCCTTTTACACAGAATAAAGTGAGACTCAAAATATTACACAATTAAATTACCCCAAATAACCTAGTGAAGAAATGGAAAAGTCAAGATTCAAATTTAGGCAGATGGAGTCTCAGAATCCACTCATAAACCTCTCTTCTTTACTATGTCTCTAACATTATGTTTGGCTCCTAGGGGCTTTTCAGATGAAAAATGAGACAGTTCTGTATGTAGTAAGCCCAAGATTTTAAGAATAGACATAAGGTCAGGCATGGTGGCACATATTTTTAACCCCAGCACTCTGGAGGCAAAGGCAGGCAGATCTCTATGAGATGAATCAAGACTGGTGTACATGGTAAGTTCCAGCCTGTGGGGGGGAAAAAAAAAAAAGAGTAGAAGAGTAGACAAGAGTAGACATAAGCGTAAAAATAATTTGATTTGAAGTAAAAGTAGTAATTTTTGTATTAGACTTGGAAACATGAAAAATCTCACATCACAACCCAAAATTTTGAATTTTTTAAATGTTCTTTTCTTGAATTATAATTTGAATCATTTTAATTCTCTCATTTCAGCTAGGATTAGATTTCATTGTTAACAAAACACAATCAAAGTTATAGTGGCCTTGGGGCTGGAGAGATGGTTTAGTGGTTAAGGGCACTGTCTGCTCATACTGAGGATCTGGTTTCGAGTCCCAGCACCCACATGGCAGCTAACAACTGTCTGTAAATCCAGTTCCAGGGGATCTGACGCCTTCCTCTCACCTCTGTGGGCACCACATGGACACTGGTGCACTTACAAACATGCAGACAATACACTCATACACATAAAAAATAAAACATTAAAAAAATTATCGTGGTCTCAATAAGATGGAAGTTTACTTCTCTCTTTCATTAACTAATTAATTTGGTGTTTTGCAATAGAGTCTCATGTAGCCCAGACTGGCCTTGAGCTTTCAGCAATTCTCCTGTCTCAAACCTTCCAAGATGCCAGGATCACAGGCTTGTATCACTCACCTGCCACTTTTTAGTGAAAATTTGCTTTCGAATATCTAGGCTTGTGACCCTGTTTCCCAAAGTCATCGAAAATTCAAACTCCTGCCTAAGGACTGTTCCATCATTTCCAAGCCAAGTACTCATTCTGGTTATACAATTTTGTTTTTCACTTTTATTACCATGAATCTGCAACTGCTTTTATGTATGCTAACTTAAGTTATTTGCTAGTATATTGAGTTTGTGTTCTTAGAATGTCTCTTTGTTATTCCTATGCTAGTTGACCTATTCTACTTGATTTCTACGTGCTGGAATTCCCTTGGTCTGGGGTTTGGAGCCTTTCTTCTGTATATTTACACTTTCTCCCTACGGAGGCTCGACATAACTTTATTATTTATTTTTTTGTGGTGCTGGAGATCATGTTCTACCACTAAGCTACATGCCTAGCTCTCATTCCCATGACTTTATATTCCTATCTAGCCCAACCCCTACTCTCTAAACGCATCTCACTACCAGCCTGCCTCATTTTACATTTCCACTTGAATGTCTCCGAAGAATCCCAAACGGAATTCACTTCCACCCTAATCAAACAACTCTCCAAACCTGCTCTATCAGTCCTTTCACTCTTGTAATGTGATTAGCCGTCAAGCTAGTAAAAAATGGTCTCCCTCTCAACTCCTACATCCAACTGGCCCACTAGACGGTTTGGAGGGCTTCTCTGGATTCTCATTTCAAATAGTCAAATCCTAGACTTCACAATTCAGACTTCTCCTGGAATGTTTCATTCCCTGAGAAAATGTAATTCATTTATCACGGAGTAATCTGGTCTTTCTCTATTATTCTAAAATAGTTTTTGACGTTGTTATTTTAAATAGTACTTGTTGCTAAAAATGGGAGGGTAGCGATTTTATTTTCTGAGCATCTGTGACAATTTAGAGGCCAAGATGCTGTGACAAACCTCGAGACTACAGTTGCTCGCGAGCCCCTCCTTCCTTCTGCAACGCGGACTACTTTTCCGCGCAGACTACAAGTTCCAGAGTGCCCCGCGGGCCGGGAGGGCATGTGGGACGGCGTCTTTAGGACCGGATTGAGGCAAGATGGCGGGCATGCGGTGAGTAGATGTGTAGGTGTCCGCTACCCTCTCCTGTGGAGGAGTCCTTAGAAGCCGGGCAGGGGAAGGCGTCTCCGCAGTCTCGAGGTCTTCCGCCTGTCGTTTCCCTCAGGGCGAGGCACATCCACAGGCTCCGTCTGTCCAGCAGAGGAACCGGCGTGGGGTGCACTTGTCCTGCGGACGTCCTGCTGGAGCCCGTTGACCTTGCGGCTCCCGAGACTCCCTGGGTCGATGCCTTTCCATCCTTCCGTGGGTGGTAGATAGTCCCTGTGCTTCTGTTGCTTAAACTTCAGATCCTCCACGTCCCTCTGCAGCGTCTGTTTTGGGCCCGTTCAGGGGTTCGCCCTCCGGAAGTCTCGGGTGAATAGTTTGATCCTTAGTTGAGTACGGAAGCATCGGGTGGAGCGAACTTGATGTCCCCCCCCCCCTCCAGATGTTTTGATCTTGGACTTGTCAAAATACACTGATTTGTGACCCACTCATCAGTTAAGTAGAGGAAGAGTAAAATAAATGATTTGACTTCTGAGCTTTTGTCTGAAAGCGCATGTTATGAATAGGAAAGTGGGTTGCAAGCACTAAATAGCACACTGCATTAGCAAGTCCCAACGTTCTCACGAATCAGCCTGCATAGTTTAGTCTGGTAAGCTAGAGAGCCTGTGTCTTAAGTCCCTTTCATTGCTATGGGCAGAGAAAGGACAGATAGTCATTGAGACAAATACAGTAATTATATGCCATTGATTTACAACATCTCATGAAGATTATGGTTTTCCTCAGCTTACCACTGAAGAAATGGAAAGTCATTTAGTTAATGACTTGCCTTAAATTTTCCAGTTTGTCACTGAGCAGCTCTTAAGTCTTTGGAAGCAAGTTCTTTAAATTTTCTTCATGATTCAAAAATAAACATGCTTCATATATCTTTAAATATTATATGGCAGTAAAATGAAAAAGAAAAAGACCTGTAAGATGATGACATTAATGTGTTCCTCTAAGTTTTCCATTGGCCAAAGTAGGCCTTGTTTAATATTTCACTTCATTAGAAAGAGTATTTCTATGTGATAAGCTTTGTGAGAGTTAGTACATAGACACACTTAGACACTGATGTTTGATGGGGAGTATGCTCTGCATTATGTGTGATGACTTTCCAAGTAATTGCATGTTTACTGAGAACTCAGTGGAACCAGCTGCATTGAGTGCTGGGAAGTTTGTATTGAAGAAAAATAATTGTGAACATATTTTCTGGGGTTTCTCATATTTTGATGTTATTGCCATTTTTCCTGTTGTTAAATTGTGGGACTCTGCAGTTTCAAAGCTTTGCTTCAAGTGACTGTAGTGCTGGGTAATGGTTCCTGTCTTATTCTTGTAGTGTTTGAGTTTACTTTGGTAGCACTCATTTTCTTTTATCTCTTAAGCAGGAATGAAAGTCCATGTGTGTAGAAGCAGATTTTAGAGGCAGTTTCTCTTCCAAACATCTTTTTCCATATCACTTGATGAAGATCTTGATGCACCATGGTGGTGGCAGCAGTAAAATGGGTGATCTCAAACAGAACTATCTTGAAGCATTTATTTCCAATCCAAAGTAAGTGAGGTTTGTTGTTGTCTTTTGGTTTTTGTTTTGTTTTTGAGGTGAAGTTTTTTTTCAATGTTTAAAAAGGGAATTTTAAACTTTTTCAGATATAAACTATTTAAGCATTTGGTTATTCTGTGTGCTTGTTATTTGCAGTGAAATGTCAATCGAAAGGGGAATGGATAAATGAAGCTACATCCTAACTATGATGCATGCAGCTTTTACCAACAGGGAATGATCACCAAATAGAAAAGAAAGAAAAAACATCAGAGAGCATTGTCTATCATATGATCCTGTTGTGGGTTTAAAAGATGATTCATTTTGTGTGTGTGTGTGTGTGTGTGTGTGTGTGTGTGTGCGCACGTGCGAGCATGTATAAATGCAGAGTAAAAGATCTAGACTCATTAGTTATCTCAGCAAATCTTACAAGTGGGATTTGAGTGAACTGGTAAAGGGTAACTTTCTCTTCATTAGGAATAGTTACTTAGTACATTTTACCCTTATTACTTGTTTTATAGGTTCAAAAATTTGGAAAAAGAAGGCAAATCCATAGTCTCATCTCCCAAGGGACTGATACTTTGGAAGGCTTTTTTCCTGTGGATGTAGCCATTATACAACTAAAATATGGTTTCTTTTCTGAAAATCATTTTCTTGAAGGCCTGTCAACACTTTTGATAGTCAAGCTGTAGATTCATATAAATAAATAGAATGTGAAAGTCCTGTGTCTCAACCAACTGCTTTCACTTTTCCACTGTCTGTGAAGCAGTTTATGGGCAATTTTGGGGCATATGAGGCATGGACAACCTGTTTTTCTCACTAAACTCATGTTTTCAATAGTGTTCAAAAGTTTACAAAATTCCACTTTAAAAAAATTATTAATATTATTAAGTTTTGATTTATTTTGTGAGTGTTATGCCTGCACTTTTGTAAGTGCACCCATGTCGTGCAGTGCCCATGAAGGATAGAAGAAGGCGTTGGATCTCTTGGACTTGGAGTTACAGATGGTTGTTAGCTGCCATGTAGGTGCTGGGAATTGATCCCGGGTCCTCTGCAAGAGCAGCCAGTACTCTTAACCACTGAACCATTTCTCCAGCCCTCTACCTTATTTTTTGAAACAGTTTCTCACCAAACTTAAAGCTTATAGTTTCAGCTAAGCTGGCTGGCCAATGAGATCTGAGGATACACCTGTCTTTGCCCCCCCCCCCCCCAAATGGCCCTTCCCCAACATTTGGGTTTCAGGTGGTGTCTTTATGTGGGTACTGAGAATCCAAACTCAGGTCCTTATACTTATGATGTGACATGCATTTTACCAACTGAACTATCTTACTAGCTCAAAATCTTTTATTTATTTATTTATTATTTATTTTGTGGTATTGGGTTTGAACTCAAGGCCTCACACATGTTAGGCAAATGCTGTACCATTGAGCTCTAGCCCTAGACCTATTTTTTTTTTGTTTTGTTGAGATAGTTTCATTTAGCCCAGGCTGGTCTTGATCTTGCTGTGTAACTGAGGCTGTCCTTAAATACCTGATTCTCCTTCCTTCTCTACTATACTAGCATTTTTAAGACTGCTTCACTCTGTAGCCTAGGCTGGCCTCAAACTGGTGGCAGTCCTGCCTCAGCCTCCCTAATGCTGGAATTACAGGTGTGAGCTGCTGTATCCCCTGCTATTTGTCACTCTCAGTGCCTTATTTCACTTATTTCATGTTAAGACATGATGATCTTCAGTTCCATCCACTTCCTGCAGATGATAAAATTTCATTCTTTATGGCTGAATATAGTTTATATATATCTATCTATATATATATATATATGTATGTATCACATTTTCTTTATTTATTTACCTGCTAATGGCCATCTAGGCTGCTTCCATATCTTTTTTTTTTTTTTTTTGGTCTTTTTGAGACAGGGTCTCCCTGTAGCCCCAGCTGTCCTAGAACTCACTATGTAGACCAGGCTGGCCTTGAACTCACAGAGATCCACCTGCCTCTGCCTCCCGGGTGCTGGGATTAAAGGCATGCACCACCATGCCCGGCTATGTCCATACCTTGACTGTTGGGAATAGTGTAGCAGTAAAGTGAATGCGTAAGGTATCTCGACTTGGATTTCCTGTGAGGACATATCCAGGAGCGGAATGGCACGATCATATTGTAATTATTTAGTTTTAGTTTTCTTTTTTTTTTAATTTTATTTTTTATTTTTATTTTATGCATATGCGTGTATTCCCTTGCATATAGGTAAGTGCACCTGTGTCGTGTAGTGCCCACGGAGGTCAGAAGAGGCTGTTGGATCCCCTGGGACTGGAGTTACGGACAGTTGTTAGCTGCCATGTGGCTGCTGGGATTCGAACCTGGGTCTTCTGCAAGAACAGCCAGTGTGCTTAACCGCTGAGCCATCTCTCCAGCCCGTTTTGTTTTCTTTATTTTCCTTTGTTTTCTAGAGATAGGGTCTCACTATGTGGCCCTGGGGCCCAGGTTGACCAGGGTTATATGTATGAATTACCATGTCAGGCTTTGATAGTTCTGTTTTATATATATTTTTTAATTTTTTAAAAAAATAACATTTTTTTTCTGATTGCCTGGTATGTGTGTAGTGCCCAAGAAGTTTGGAAGAGGACAACAGAGCCACCATGTGGGTGTTGGGAATCGAACCCAGGTTCTCTGGAGGAACAGCAAGTGCTCTTAACCCATGAACCACCCCCCTATTTATTTCTATTTAATTTGTATAAGCATTTTATTTTTTAATTTTTTAAAAAAATAACATTTTTTTTCTGATTGCCTGGTATGTGTGTAGTGCCCAAGAAGTTTGGAAGAGGACAACAGAGCCACCATGTGGGTGTTGGGAATCGAACCCAGGTTCTCTGGAGGAACAGCAAGTGCTCTTAACCCATGAACCACCCCCCTATTTATTTCTATTTAATTTGTATAAGCATTTTGCCTGCAGTATGTAAGTACACTTGTATAATGCCTGTGGAGGCCAAAAGAAGGCGGGGACAGCCCCTGGAACTGGAGTTACAGATGGTTGTTAGCTGCCATGTGGGTGCTGGGAACCAGGTCCTCTGCTGAGCCATCTTTCCAGCCTACCTTTTTTTTTTTTTTTGGAATATTTTCTATTAGTTTTATTTTATGTGTATGTATATGAGGATATTGCCTGCATGTATGTAAATGCACCCATGTTGTACAGTGCCTGTAGAGGTCAGAAGAGGGTGTCAGATTCCCTGCAACTGGAGTTACAGATGGTTGTTAGCTGCCATGTGGGTGCTGAGAACAGAACCCTGGTCCTTGTAAGAGCAGCCAGTGCTCTTGGCTGATGAGCCATCTCTCTAGCCCTTTTAAGATACTTTAATTTTATTTTATGATTACTGTATTTTAATTATGTATGTATGTGTGTGTCTGTGTGGGTTTGTGAATATGAGTGCAGTGCCAGAGTTATAGGCTGCTGTGATCCTGACGTGAGTGCTGAGAATCAAACTCAGGTCCTTTGAAAGAGCAGTATGTGCTCTTAACCACTGAGCCATTTCTCCAGCCCTTATTTGTTTGTATTTATTTATTTTTATGTGTATGAGTTTGCCTACAGGTATGTAGTACAACCATGTAACCATGTCATGCAGTGCCTGCGGAGGCCAAAAGAGGGCATTGGATCCCCTAGAACTGGAGTTATAGATGGTTGTTAGCCACCATGTGGGTGCTAGGAACCAAATCTGGGTCTTTTGCAAGAGCAGCCAGTGATCTTAACTGCTGAGTCATCTCTAACCTCTTTAGTTTTTAAAATTTATTTTCATATTTAAGTTTAAATTTAAATCTCTGTTTTGGGTGTGTGTGTGTGTGTGTGTGTGTGTGTATACACATGTGCCACAGTACATACGTGGAGGTCAGGACAACTTGCAGGAATCAGTTTTTTCCTTATGCCATGTGGTTCCTCCTTGATGGAACTCACATTGTCAAGCTTGGCGGCAAGGACTGAGTGATCTTGCTGGTCCTGTTTTAAGTTTTTTGAGGAACCTTCTAGAAGCATTTTTATTGTTAAGAATTGGTAAAAATACTACCTAGCTTTCCATTTACCCCAAGAGAAACTTGGCTCCAAGGTGATAAGAAGTCAGATCTACTTTTTACATAGTTGATACCTTAGTCAACGTTTGAAAACTACTTTGTCTTTTGTAACTGAACATGCTTCTTTCCTCACTAGATTTATACTGTGTCCCTAGTACAAATTTGGTATCCTTAGTCCCTCTTATGCATGTCAGGCAAATTTTGAATGTTTATTAAGCTGATGGAAATAGACTGGAATTGTTAGAATAGCCAGTTAACAAAGAGCTAATTTAAATCATTCCATTCACTCAGTCATTCTGACACTCTGTGACTAGCTTTTTTTGGTTCTTTTTATTTATTTATTTTTTTTTATATGTATGCATGCATTGCTTGCATGTAGGTAAGTGCACCTGTGTCATGCAGTGCCCGCAGAGGTCAGAAGAGGCTGTCAGATCCCCTGGGATTGGAGTTACGGACAGTTGTTAGCTGCCATGTGGGTGCTGGGATTTGAACCTGGGTCTTCTGCAAGAACAACCAGTGTTCTTAACCACTGAGTCATCTCTCCAGCCCCAGTGAATAGCTTTTTATATCTGGAAGTCCCTTATCTCCATAGCTTCTACTACTGAAGAAAAATATTACTGATATTTTATGTAAAAAGGAAGGACATTAAGATTGAAAGCAGAGCAAAAAACCTATGATTAAGGGAAAAGTACAAGAAGCTACAAGAAAAGGCCTCCCTGTATTCCAGAGGGAACATGAAATATTTCCCCCCCAATACAAAGTCAACATGGGAATATAGAGTTTTATGTTTTTTTTTTTTTTTTTTGGTTTTGGTCTTTTTGAAACAGGGTCTCCCTGTAACCCCAGCTGGCCTGGAACTCACTGTGTAGACCAGGCTGGCCTTGAACTCACAGAGATCTGCCTGCCTCTGCCTCCGAAGTGCTGGGACTACAGGTGTGCGCCACCATGCCTGGCAAGTTTTATGTTTTGTTTTTTTAAGGCCTATTAAGTCATTTGATCTTATAATACCTGGTTTTTGGGGGGAGGGGAGAAAGGACTACAAAGAAGGAATGAGTAATGTGTGTGAGCACTGATCATGGGACAGGTAAAGTAGATGGCTCATCCCCCTTGGTAGCGCTTAGAGGACAGGGAGGCTAAAGACGGACTTCATAGAATACACGTGACTTTGCAGACTGCCTAGTGGCATTTGAACACAGTGTAAATGGTGCTCTATGTTGAGATGTGGCAGTGTGGAGATGGGAAGGTCAGGTCAAGTCAGGCCCCACATGAGGAGCAGGAGATGTGTTTGGACTTTATTTGAACCACACTGAGCCACATCTGAATTATTTCTTTGTATCTAAAGAAATCTTTTATTTGAACATTGAAAGACTTTATAAATTAAAAAAAATTACCATAGCTTATATATTTGTAATACTAAAACAGAAGAAACTGTTTTGAAATAGGAACATTTTAAGAGAAGTTAATTTTGAACAAATTACTTATATTTCATCACTTAACCCTCTTCTGGCCTCTGTAAATTATGCACCTTGGAATGCCCGAATTCTTTCTTCTCTTTCTTGGAAAGGTTGTAATACCAGATTCTTTACTCTTTTGAAACCTCTGGTCTGCTCTACTACTTCTTCTATAAGGAGCATTGTGTTCACCCTTTACCAGCTCTTCTCCCCTCATCCTTGAGGGTACTTGAGACATCACCTTCCCCAGAAAGGCCTTCTTGAACGTGCACATAGCCCATCTGTGCACCTTTCTCCCAGTGCTTACCCAGCCTGATAGCACACACCCTGTGTATTGGAATCTTCTTGTCTACCCCTCTCCCCAGCAGCCCAGACTCATTACTCATGTGAAGGGGCAGGGGCTTGGTCTTTTGTTGAGTCCTGGCCACCAGTACAAACCTGTTTTATAGCAAACAGTAAATACTGGTTGATGAGTAAAAACTATCTTTAAGCTTATGTGAGAGTATATGCTCAGATTAACAAGTCTATTTTGCTATTTGGGGTTTTGCAGATGGAACTTTGTCTTGCATTTGTCGTAAATCTACGCATTCTTCTCTTCCAGATGATTATAACTGGTACGTATTAAAATTCAGTTGAGAATATCAGTCTTAGCTGTATCTGAAATAATTTTATTTTATGCTTGCTTTTCCGATTATTCTTTCTTTAATTTTGTTTTTAAAAATAATTTCCTATTTACATAGTATCTGGGATTATAAACATTTTAAATAAAACCCATTATTGTATTTCAGTGAATATGTAATTTTGTTATAAATGGACTTGCTGTTAGAAATGCTATCTTTTCTTTTTGAAGCAAGCTTTAACTTTTTGTGAAAGTTAATTAGTTTTTATAGTTTGTGTTAGGGTTTATATCTGTTAGTCTAAGTACTTATTTGCCTTTTGTTTGACATTGAATAATCTTAAATTACACTATTGAATTCAGCACCATTTATTTGGTGTTTATTCAATTTAGTTATGATGCTAAGAACTAAGAATAGCAGATGACATTTTTGCTTTTCTCTTCAGCAGATTTGATGTGCAGAAACTGCAACATGTTTTCTCAAGCTATGTGGGTTTTATTGCAGATTTTAATAAGAAAGAAAGAAGAAAGGAAGGAGAGAGAGAGAGAGAAAGGAGAGAGAGAGAGAGAGAAAGAGAGAGAGAGAGAGAGAGAGAGAGAGAAACCCAGAGGGGAGAGAGAGAAGCCCAGGCCAGGTTCAGATTCACTATGTAGCTGAGGCTGACCTTGAACTCCTGATTCTCCTTCCCAGTACTGAGATAATAGGCATGTGCCTCCTTGCATGGGATTTTTTTATACTTAGGATTTTTTTAATACTTTCTTTTTTTATGCTAATTTTAATTGTACATTTATGAGTATTATGATAAGCAGTTAGTGGGGTCAGAGAGATGACTCAGCAGTTCAGAGCACTTGCTGCTCTTGTAGAGGATCCAGTTTCAGTTCCCAGTACCCATACTGCTGTTCACAGCCCTGTGTAATTCTAGTTTACAGAGAATCTTATGACCTCTTCTGGCCTCCTTGGGCACTGCATGCTGCACATGATGCACTTACGTAAATGCAGGCAAAATACTCATACAGATAAAAGAAAAATAATCTTAAACAAAAGGTTAGTTAATGATGAAATTAGATTAGGTTACATTTTTTTGAACCTGAATAGGTTGAGTTATATCAGTGTTTTACATTATGCAAAACTTCATAGACCTGGGATGGAGAGATGACCCAGCAGTTAAGAGCACTGGCTCTTCTTGGAGAGGACCTGGGTTCAATTCCTGGCACTTATATGGCAGCTAACAACCATCCACAGTTTCAGTTTCAGAGGATCAGACACCCTTTTCTGACCTCCATGGGCGTTGCGTGACATGGGTGCATTTTATGTACCTACATGCACTCATACACATAAAATAGAAATAATGAATATTTTTAAAAATTTTATAGAGCAGGGTTGGAGAGATGGCTCAGGGTTAAGAGCACTGACTGCTCTTGCAGAGGGCTGGGGTTCAATTCCCAGCACCCACATGGTGGCTACAAACCATGCCTAACTCCAGTTCCAGGGGAATCCGAACCCCTCTTCTGTCCTCCATGGCATTGCATGACATGGGTTCACTCACATACATGCAAGCAATACACTCATATACATAAAATAATAAATATTTTTTAAAAATTATAGAGCCAGTTGTGATACATGCCTGTAATCCCAGCACTATGAAAATTAAAGCAGGAGGATCATGAGTTCAAGGTCAGCCTGGGCTACTAGTGAGTTAGTCATTTGATAATTGAAATGTTATTACAGATATGTGTGGAATTCAGTCATAAAATCATAGTGAAACAATGCTGTATTTTTTGATAAAATACAATTTATAGTTTAACTCATGGAAGTTAAACTGACATTCTGTGTTGTGGTCTTGAATTGTCCCTTATGTTATGGATACCAGATTTTCTAGTCCAGTAATAGAGTGTCTTCTCTTTAGCAATTTGTGATTAATTAATTTTACCTTTTTAATTTAAATATTTTACTATAGGGCTGGAGAGATGGCTCAGTGGTTAAGAGAACTGACTGGTCTTGCAGAGGACCTGGGTTCGATTCCCAGCACCCACATGGCGGCTACAAACCGTCCTTAATTCCAGTTCCAGGGGAATCAGAAGCCCTCTTCTGACCTCTGCAACATTGCATGACACAGACGTACTCACATACATTCAGGCAATACACTCATACACATAAAATAAAAAAAAATAATAAAATACTAAGAAAAAAAATTTTTTACTATAATAACATGCAAATGTATTCAATATAATTTCTCATTGTGGAATTATAACTTTAAATAGATACACTTAATTACATTTATTTTTCTACTTTGTGTGTGTACATGTGCATACAAGTATGTCATGGCACACACATGGAGGTCAGAGGACAATTCTCTTTCTACCATATGGGTTCCAGAGATCAAACTCAGGTATTATTTTTGGCGGCAAGCCCCTTTACCTGCTGAGCCATGTGGCCAGCCCCAATAGATACATTTTTGAACTTCCAGTTCTTTTATCCTAAGTATAAATTAAAATAGTTCAATAATTATTTCAAATTAGAGACCGATTCAGTGTAAGGATCCTTACTTAATGTTTCAGTTAAGTTAAAAACTTTAGTATTTTTTCTTTTTCTTCTTTGTCAAGAATAGTCTTGCACTTAAAGTAGCATCTTGAAATCTAGGATTCTAGTCTATTGTTTTTGAAATGTTGTAAAGCTTCGTCAGAATACCCTAGCCTATCGAATATCAGCCCTCTGATACTTCTAAATTGGGCTGGACTTCTGTGGAAGATGTGTTGTCATCATCTGTGCCTTCATTAAAATCAACCCTGAAGTATTTGACTCGTCCCCTGTTGTTGTAGGCAGTAGTAGAACCCTCAGGGCTACACTTGCTCCTGAGACTCGCTTTGACGCGAGCCCCTCTGCCATACTGGCAAGTGTAAGCAGAGTGCAAGGCCTCAGTTCTGTGTTTGCCTTTCTCAAAATGAGCTTGCACTAGTGCCAGGTTGGCATGGCTTTCTTACCCTTGCTGCCCTTCCGTAGTGGCCAGAGGCCTAGCTTTTGGTGTGGATTGTGGTTGATTTCTAATTAATCTTCTCAGTAATTGTAATAATTTTCACTGGGCATACCTGCAGTCTCAGCACTAAGAGGCAGAATCAGAAGGATCAAGATTTCAAGGTCACCCTCAGCTACATAGCAAGTTCAAAACCAGCCTGGGATACGTGAGACCCTGACTCAAAAACACGAAACTCATTCTGCTAGGTGAGAGGGTACATGTTTGTTACCCCAGCACTCGTGAGGCAGAGTCAGGAGGGTCGCCATGTAGCCATGTATTTGAGGCCAGTGTGGGCTAGCTACATAGTGAGTTCCATGTCTTACCTGGGCTACAGAGCGAGGTGCTGTCAAAAAAACAACCCAAACCGAAGAGTTTTTGAATACAGTGTAATTGTATCTCCAAAACATTCTTTTTCAGCAAAGTAGAGCTCGCTTTGACATCTGATGGCAGGACAGTAGTGTGCTACCACCCTTCTGTGGATATTCCATATGAACACACGAAAGTATGTATGGCAAGTTTTTCCTTTCTTTGGTTTATGACTTCTTTTGCCATTTTTATTTTACTGTTTTGATTTTTCCCTTACTTTTCATCTTCTTTCCTTAAATATTTCTCAGTATATAAAGGGAACTATTTAAATGTGATTATGACTTTTTTTTTTTTTTTTTTTTTTTTCTCTAAAAAATTTGGAAAAACCCCTATCACTGATGGGAGAGATTTATAATCCCCACTACCTGGGAGCCTGAAGCCAACTTAGTGAAACCTTGTCTAAAGCTTTTTTTTTTTTTTTTTTTTTAAGAGTTGGGAATATAGGTCAATGGTAGAATGCTTATCTAGCATGTGTGAAAGTTTGGGTTGAATTACACTTACAATAAAATCATAAAATATATCTCCTATATATTATGAATAACTTGTATTTTAGAGTACTATTTTATAACTTTCATACTGTTGATTCTGATAATCTTTATTTCTATTTTATTACATTTATTTGGGTCATTTCTCCTTTTCTGTATCCTTCCTTGAAGATCTTAGGCTTACTCTCACATTCTCCAACATCACTATATCTAAAGTATGATTATTTTTCATAGAAACAAGTAAAAAGATTCTGCATGATATATGTATTTTATAAAGTACTAATCTAAAAATACTCTCCTATAATTTAGGATTTTACTTTTGGAAAAATAAAGGTAAAAGCATCATACTAGGAAATAAATGACTTAGAAAAACAAAGTGTTAATAAATAAAAAGGAAAAGAAAATGTAAATGTGAATAAAGTACATTTAGGGCTGGGGAGATGGCTCAGCGGGTAAAGGCACTTGCTGCCAAGTCTGACCAACTGAGATTGATGCCCAGAATCCACATGGTGGAAGGAGAAAGCTGACTCCTACAAGTTGTCCTCTGATCTCCACATGTACACAGTAGTGTGCACACACACGCGTGCACACACGCAACATGTATTTAAAACTGCATGCACTTCCTTTTTTTCTTATAATTTTTAAAAGTTTAGTGTGTGTGTGTGTGTGTGTGTGTGTGTGTATGTGGCACATGATAAGATCAGAGGATAACTTTCAGGGGTCAGTTCTTTCCTTCCAGTATGGGTTCCAGGAATTGAACTTGGGGTGCCAGGCTTCTGTGGCATGTACTCCTCCTCCCTGCTGAACCACTTTATTGGTACTTATAATTAAAAAAAAATTATTTATGTTGGGTGTGTGGCACACGCCTTTAATCCCAGCAGAGGCAAGTGGATCTCTGAGAGATCTGAGGGATCAAGGGCAGCCTGGTCTATATAGTGAGTTCCAGGCCAGCCCTAACTACAGGGAGACCCAGTCTCAAAAAAAAAAAATTTTTATTTTTATTTTATGTGTATGAGTGTTCTGCCTGCATGTGTGTAAATGTACCATGTGTGTGCAAACTTGCAATCCAGAAGAGGGTGTTGGACCTCCTGGAACTGGAGTTACAGATCTTTGTTAGTCTCCATGTGGGTGTTAGGAACCAAGCCTGTGTCCTCTGCAAGAGCACCAGTACTCTTAACTACTGAGCCATCGCTCCAGTCTCAATGTTTTTTTTTTTTTTTAATTCTTAAAATTAGCACAAAGTAATGCGTTTCATTGTGGCATTTTCATATGTATATCATATTTTAATCTTATAGCACATCTTTTTAGTGGTTGATTTTAATGGAAAATTTAAAAAACCAAAATTTGAGGGTCTGGAAAGATGGCTCAGTGGTTAAGAGTACTGGCAGCTTTTGCAGAGGACCTGAATTTGGCTCTCAGCACCCACATGGTGGCTAACAGCTATCCATAATGCCAGTTCCCAGTGTTTATATATGCATTGCCCTTTAGAGAGATCGTTCATGAACATAAGGTAGATAGAAATACATACCATGATATTTAATACAGTGGTAGAATATAGTAGATATTCTCCCTGACTTTGCAGAAAGGGAAAATAGGAGTTTCACTTGCTCAAGGCCATAGCACTACTGAGGGGCTGGACTTGTTCTTAACCTTTTCTTTCTAATTCCTACTTGTTCTTTCCTGTGCTCAGGAAACCACTAATAAGTAGTTTGTTAGCCTGACTTTAAAAACTGTTCATCATCTCGTTTCTCAAGATTCATTTTTTTCAAATTTCCTCTTTTTTATGTGTCCCTGCTTGAGTTGCATTACCTGTTTCTCTCTTCTGGAATGCTCTGTAACAAGGCTCAAACCGGACTCTCTTTCCACTTCTCATTGCTGTCTTCTTTGCTTTGTATTTCTGAAGCACCTATCCAATGTGTCATCTCCATGTGTTTATATATGCATTGCCCTTTAAAGAAATCATTCGTGAACATAAGGTAGATAGAAATACATGTCATAATATTTAATACAGTGATAGAATATAGTAGTTATCATTAGTGTGTCTAATTATAAAGATATTTATGTTTAAATGTTTTATGTTTGATTGTAAAATCAGATCATCATCTGTTTCTTTTTGTCTTGAGACAGGGTCTTATTTAGCCCAGACTGGCCTCATACTCACTATATACCTAAGGATGACCTTAAACTTTTGATCTTCCTGTTTCTATGTCCCAGGTGCTGGGATAACAGGCACGCACCATTATGCCTGGCTTAGAAATGCCATCTTGCTCGCTTGCTTTCTTTCCTCCCTCCCTCCCTCCCTCCCTCCCTCCTTCTGAGATGGGGTCTCACTATGTATCCCTGGCTGGTCTTTAACTGAGAGAGATCCGCCTGCCTCTCTGTTCTGAGTCCTGAGTGCTGAGATTAAAGGCATGTACTGTCATGCCCAGCTCGAAATGCCATTTTTCAATATGAGGCCTTTCATTTTTCATTGTTCTTTCAATAACATTAGGTAAACTGTAAACCTGTAAGTTAAAAATAATATTGGACCCTAATTTATACTTTGGAGAAACAGAAATTAAAGTAACAAATACCTTATTACTGAAGAAAAATAACATAGAATAAGAATTTTATTATTAGAAAAGAAACCCCCAATTTTTTGTGGTTAGAAGAATGTTTCTTTTTGAAAAAACATAGCTAACTGAAACTGTTCAGGTAACTTACCAATGTTAGTGCAGTGGATTACTGAGTATGGTCCTTGTTTTACCATAAAACCAGCACTATCCATTCTAACATTTCTGTATTTTACTGTTTATTACTGATTATTTTGTAGCCTATCCCTCGACCAGATCCTTGGCATAATAATGAAGAAACACATGATCAAGTGCTGAAGACCAGATTAGAAGAAAAAAGTGAACGCCTTGAGCAAGGACCCATGATAGAACAGCTGAGCAAAATGTTCTTCACCACAAAGCACCGCTGGTACCCTCATGGACAGTGAGTTCATTCCTTTCTTCAGTCTACCATGCATACTAGAACACATAGCTTCCCTCACAGCAACCATTCCTGCAGTGTGTGGAGAAGCTGACTCCTTGTACGATTACATGCTGTGGTGTATTCTTTAGTCACATATACTGGCATTGAGATGAAACAACACTTTAGTTTTCCTTTATTTTTATGCAAGACATGTTTGTTTGCTTGAGACATGTTTTTTTTAATTTATCTATCTGTCTGTCTGTCTGTCTGTCTATCTGTCTATCTATCTATCATCTATCTATCTATCTATCATCTATCTATCTATCTATCTATCTATCTATCTATCTATCTATCTATCTATCATCTATCTATTATCTATCTAATCTATCTAGCCCTGGTTGACCTGGAACTTTCTACGTCAACCAGGCTGGCTTCAAACTCAAGAGGTGTGCCTGCCTCTTAATGCAGAGGTTTTGAAAACTTCTTCTAGTCCGTGGTCGACCTTTATTATGTTTTTGTTTTTCCTGATAATAATTGTATTCTCAGCCCTTTATCCATTTCTAACAGGTTTTTGAGTTATTGAAAACGAAAAGCTGTGCAGCACATACTGTCCACATTTTCTTTAAAAACTACACTTGCCCTTCTGTTTACAGGTGTTTGCATTATGTTATTTCTTACTCTGGCTATGCTCTTGTTTTCCTTTTTTGTGTTGTTTTGAGTCTCTTTTTTGTGTATTTGTAGTATGTTTGTGTGTTTACATGTAAGTATGCATGCATGTGGAAGCCAGAGGTCAAAGTTGGATATTTTCCTCAGTTGCTTTCCACCATACTTGCTTTGTTTTGTGTTTTGTTTTTGAGACATGGTCTCCCTGTAGCCCCAGCTGACCTGGAACTCACTCTATAGACTCAATCTCACAGAAATCTGCCTGCTTCTGTCCCCCAAGTGCTAGGAGAAGAGGCGTGTGGTACCATGCTCCCAGCTCTACCTTATTTTTTAAGACAGAGGCTCTCCCCTCAGCATGGAGCTTACTGATTGTTTGGACTGGCTGCTGGCAAGCCCCCAGGATCCTCTTGTTTCTGCCTCCTTGGGCTTGTAGTTGTGCACTGCCATGCTGCCTGACTTTACATGGATGATAGGAATCTCAACTCAGGTCCTCATACTTACATGGAAAGCACTTTGCTGATTGAACCATCTCCCCAGCCCCTCTTCTTTTTTTTTTGTTAAACTAAGATTATATTGACTTTGTTGGTTTTTATAGTGTTGGGAATTGAATCCAGGGCCTTGTGCATTTTAGGCAAGCTCTGTACTGCTGAGCTACATTCCTAATCTCCCTCTCCCTCCCCCCCCTTTTTCTTCTCCCCCCCTCCCTCTGCCTCTCTCCCTCTTGCCTCCATCTTCTGCGCTTCCTTTTTTCATTTTTTTGTTCCTTTCTTGCAGTGCTGAGGATCAAACCTAGGGCTGCACACACAGTAGGTACTTGCACTATACTGAGCTATATCCCAGCCCAGAATCTTCTTTCTTCCTCCAAACCAAACTATAAATTTTTTTTTATTGTTTGTTCGAGCCAACTCTGTTCTTATTCTCTTGTGCAACCCAGTAACTACCACTGAGCTGACAGACTTATGGCAGGATGCATTTTTTGGACTCCTAAATGTACATTCATCAAACTGCCCCACTAATTGCTAGATGATGAAAAACACTCCTTATTTGTAAGTTGTTTACAGCTGAGGCATGAAGACAGTAGTGTATAAACAATTAAAATTAAGTGTGTAATTGAGCTTTGCAGGATGGTTCATTCATACACACACACACACACACACACACACACACACACACACCAACTTTCCCCAGGCAGAAACAATAGCATGTCAAATAAAATATGTTGAAGAAATTGCAAGCAGTTCTGATCAGATGGAACACTATTTTGACTTGGATCTGAAATGTTCCCCATGGGCTCAATTATTTCAACACTTGTTGCCTGGTTGGTGATGCTGTTTGGGGAGGTTGTGAAACCTTGAGGAAGTAGGGTCTGGCTGGTATGTCACTGGGTGTGGGCCTCTGGGGGTTTAAGCCTGGCCCTATCAGTTCTGATCTTTCTGCTTCCTGGTCACATCATCATGTGAGAAGTGGCAACCTCAAGCTCTCATGACTATAGGCATGAGCCAACACGAATCTTCTGTGCTTTCCTCATTATGGTTGAACTGTTCACTCTAAAACTGTGACTCAAAATAAGCCCCTTCCCTTAAGTTGCTTCTGTCATGTATTTGGTCACAGTGATAAGAAAGGTAACTGATGCAGAACTAGACTAGGAAGAGGAATGTAGCAAGGGTAGATGAAGGATTTTATGCTGAGGAACTTTAAGATGTAAATTGACATGTCCACTATTTATGCATTAGAACACTTTTTTAAAAAAATAATCTTTTTTTAAATTTATTTTTATGTGTATGAGTGCTTTGCCTGAATGTATGTACATGTACTATGTGTGCAGTGCCCACAAAGACCAGAAGAGGGCATCAGATCTCCTGGGACTGGAGTTAAGGGTGGTTGTTAGCTGCCATGTGGGTGGTGGGAACTGAACCCAGGTCCTCTGCAAGAGCTACCAGTGCTGTTAACTACTGAGCCATCTATCCAGTCCAGTATCTTTAAGGAGCCTTTTTGGAAGGGGGTGGGGTGTGAGATAAAGTAATGTAAGGAAAGATTAGAATCAGAGAGACGTATTAGGAAGCTATTACAATAATAGTCTGGTGAAAAATGTTAAAGATCTAAACAGACTTACCACTGGGAATAGAAAGGGGGAAAACAGCCAGGCATGGTGGTGCACTCCTTTAATCCCAGCACTCAAGGAGGCAAAGACAGGTGGATCTCTGTGAGGTCAAGGCCAGCCTGGTCTCCATAGCAAGTTCCAGGGTAACTGGAACTACTGGGAGATCTTGTCTCAAAAAGAGAAAGAAAAAAAAGAAAGGGGAAAACAAAAGGATTGGTGCTTTAAAATGAAAGATTGATGCTTTAAGAACTTCATCACAGGGGCTGGAGAGATGGATCAGCAGTTAAGAGCACTGGCTACTCTTGCAGAAGACCTGGGTTCAATTCTCAGCACCCACATGGCAGCTAACAACCATCCATAACTCCAGTTTCAGGGGAATCTGATGCCCTCTTCTGACCTCCCTGGGTGCACTTATACACATGCAGGCAGTATACTAGACCTCATACACATAAAATAAAAATAATAAATAAAATATTGGACTGGAGAGATGGTTCAACAGTTAAGAGCACTGACTGCTCTTGCAGAGGACCTGGGTTTGATTCCCTGCACCCACATGACAGCTAACAACCTTGTATAACTCCAGTTCCAGGGGATCCTATTCCCTCTTCTGACCTCCTTGGGTATTGCATGACACAGGTGCACTTATATACATGCAGGCAGTACGTTCATACACATAAAATAAAAATAATAAAGTCTGGGAGTGGTGGCACACGCCTTTCATTCCTTAATCCCAGCAGAGGCAGAGGCAGGCAGATATCTGTGAGTTCCGAGGCCAGCCTGGTCTACCTAGAGAGTTCCAGGCCAGCCAGGGCTACATAGTGAAACCTTGTCTCAAAAAATAAAATAAAACTTAATCACTAGTCGGTGTGTAATAGGGAGATGAGGGAAGAGATTAGAGGGCTTCTCACTTCTGACTGGGATATTTTGGTGGGTAGTGGTGCCATTCACGTGAATGGGGAAGTGAGGAGGATGAAAACGTTGATTATGTGGAATCTGAAGAGTCTGCATCATCTTGTGGAGAACAGGATGGATCTGTGAATCCTGGAGCTCAATCTTCTGTTTTCAGTTTCTCTTCAGAAGACACTTTCTCTCTTACCCTTAGTTATGACAGAATCTTCTGAGACTACTCCTTCATACTTTATACTTTGGCAAAGCTGACTCTGACAGTCTAAAAATTAAGTTTATTTATGTCTTTTGTTGGGGCAGGGAGACATGTGCCACCATGAATATTTAGAGATCAGAGGACAGCTTGCAGGAGTTGGTTTTTCCCCTCCACCATGTAGATTGAGCTCTGTTGTCACCGTTGCCTGCTGAGCTAGCTCACTAGCCCAGCTCTGGTGTTTTATGACAGTTCTATAGATGGCATACAACCCACTTGGCCATATGTTTTGTATTTCCTCAGTGTCACTGCCCTTAAAATATTTCAAATTAGACTTTTCCACTGTTTTTGATTCATTGTAGTAAAACACAGCCTTTCTTTTCCTGTCTTAAAAAAACCCTCAACAATCTCTTAAAGTAGTAAAAGTGATGTTTGTCTTTGTTTGCTTTGTTTTGAAGCAGGGACTTACTATGTAGGCCAGGCTGGCCTGGAATCCACTTTGTAGCCCAAGCTGGTCTTACATACCCCGTAATCTTCCTGCCTTAGCCTCCGGAGTGCTGGGATTACAGACTAAAAGTGATATGTCTATTTTGGTTTTCCTAGAAAAAAATTTATAGTTTTTGACTAACTTGTCTTTTTTAAAAAATGTAAACGTATTTTAAGTAATTTTTGTTGAACTTGAATAAGCAAATTATGGATAGGATAATCCATTTTTAAAATCTAATATTCTTTGATAATTAAAAAAATTTTTTTTTATTTTATTTTATGTATATGAGTGTATACCTGTATGTGGGTAAGTGTGCCTGTGTCATGCAGTGCCCATGGAGGTCAGAAGAGGATGTTGGATTCCCCTAGAACTTGAGTTACGAACAGTTGTTAGCTGCTATGTCGGTGCTGGGAATTGAACTCAGGTCCTCTGCAAGAGCAGCCAGTGCTCTTAATTGCTGAGCTATCTCTCTAGCCCCCATTCTTTGACAGTTTCATACATGTATACATTGATCATAATGACCCCCAACTCCCTGCTTCCATTCCTGGTCTTTTAGTTCGTATTTCTTTTATTTTTTGTTTTAACTCCTTTTTTTGTTGTTGTTGGATTTTTACCTGTGTTTATAACTGTAAATTAAAGTACACAAAAACAAATTAGCAAACCGTCCCAATAGCTTTCTGTTGTCAATCATCTTACATTCCAAGGTTTGATTCCATGATTCACAATGTCTTTCCATGATCCATTATATCTCTCATGTTTATCTTTTATTTCATCATACTTCTTTTTTTAAAGATAGATTTCATTGTATAGCACTAGCTGGCCTAGAACTTGATATGTAGACCAGGCTGGTCTTGAACTCACAGATCTGCTTGCCTCTGCCTCCAGTGCTGGGACTAAAGATGTGCACCACCAGGCCCTGCTTACTTTTAAACTTTTTACTTGTTTTATTTGTGTGTGTGTGTGTGTGTGTGTGTGTGTGTGTGTGTGTGTGTGTGTGGTGTGTGATGTGTGTGATGTGTGGATGTGGTACAGGATGTGTGTATGCATGCCATGCCACACATGTGGATGTCAGATGACAACTTTTAGGAGTGGTTTTCTTCTTCTACCTTTGGTTCCAGGGGTGAAACTCAGGTTTTATCAGTCTTGCTGAGCCATCTTGCTGGCCCTATGTTTTATTTTCATATCTTATTTATTTATTTTTATTTATTTATTTATTTATTTATTTATTTATTTATTGTGGGTACTACGTGTGTCTGTGTTTGTACATGTGTATGCAAATGTGCCTAGAGGTCAGAGGACAGTCTTAGGTATCATTCTTCAGAATCTGTCCACCTTTTGAGAGACAGCCTCTCACTGGCCTGGAGTTCACCAAGTAGACTAGATTGGTCAGTAGCCCCAGGGACCTGCCTGTCTCTACCCCCACAGTGATGGGATTGCAAACCTATGCCACCATGGCTGACTTTTTTTTTTTTTCTTCCTTTTTCCATGGATTCTAGGGATTGAACTCAGGTCCTCATGCTTGCAAGGCAAGTGCTTTACTGATTAAGCTATCTTCCCAGACCTGTTTATCTTTTATATTTGCACATTTTCCTGATACTTGAGTTCAGACCTCATCTTGAACTTCTTTACTGACTTTCATTACTTGTTTCTTTGATGCATGTTCCAAATCGCTTTAATCTTTTGTAAACATTGTTTATAACCAAGTCACTGAAATAAAATCTTCTCTCTCATTTGAAGGGAGAAGACCAGAGGCAAGAAGACTACTAAGAGTCTTAAAACCAAGCATGCTGTCTAGAATCTTACCTATGCTTAATCTTATTTACTTATTTAATCTTATTACTACTAATTAGCTTTTGGCTGCTAATTAACTTAATCTCCTAGAATATCTTTTCCCATTAGGATTATGAAGCACTTTGAATTGTAAGCAGACTTTATTTAATTAGATGGAATTGATTGTCTCCAATATCTCTCCCAATAAAGAGCTCAGCAGAAAACCCCCAGATACTAGTTTGTACGCATAAAGAATAATTTTGCATAGAGTCATTGTCCTTTCAGATCATTCACATATATTGGTCTCTCTCTCTCTCTGTCTCTCTTTTTCTCCCTTTCTGTCTGCATATATTTAGTAGTATTTTTTATAGATACATATTTTAAATGTTTATTATTAGCATGTTTGTATGGTATGATGTGATATGTTGTGTGTGCATGGGCATACATTCCACAGCATGTATATGGAGGTCAAAGGACAATTTTGTAGAGCTGGCTTTCTTCTTCCACCTTTAGGTAGGTTCCAAGGATTGAGCTCAGGTTGTCAGGCTTGTGCAGAGTGCCTTTACTGAGCCGTCCTGTTGATCTCTAAATATACATACATATATATATATAATGTGTAATGTATAAGCTACTGTTCTTCTAGGGTTTTCTTTTGTTTTGGTTTTTTAGAGACAGGGTCTCCCTGTAGCCCCAGCTGGCCTGGAACTCACTATGTAGACCAGGCTGGCCTTGAACTCACAGACATCCGCCTGCCTCTGCCTCCTAAGTGCTGGGATTAAAGGCGTGGGCCACTGCACCCGGCATGGCCCTCCAGTTCTTTTAATTAACCAATTGCTTGTATTTTTGAGACAGGGTCTTACTTTGTAGGCCTAGGTGGCCTGGAGCTTGCTATGTAGACCAGTTTCTAGCTGCCTGTTTGCCTTCTGAGTTCTAGGATTAAAGGCATGTAGCACCACACCTGGCTTAATTTTAATTTTATTAGATAGGTCATATAGGGATTTTCAGATATTTTTATTCTTGCAGATTCTGTTTTGTGTTGTTTTTGATACAGGGTCTTATGAATCCAAGGATGACCTTGAACTCCTGATCCTCCTGCCTCCACCTCCCAAGTTCTGAGACTGTGAACATGGCTTCATACCCAGCTTTTGCCAGCTGCCATAACAAAACCCATTCCTTTGTATGCTTACTTTAAACATTCATTTTAATGCTGGGCATGGTGGCACAAGCCTTTAATCCCAGCACTTTGGGGGCAGAGGCAGACGGATCTCTGTGAGGTCCAGGTCAGCGTGGTCTACAAAGCAAGTTCCAGGCCAGCTGGGGCTACAACAGGGTAACCCTGTCTCAAAAAGCGCCCCCCCCCCCCAAAAAAAGAAAGAAAATCTTAAGGTCAGAAAATCCCTTATGAATCACTGTGTTCAGTCTTAAAGGTACGTGCATCTAATTACTGCTCCATCTAAGGTAGATAGACTGGAGTACAGGCAGTATGAATGTATGGAATTGATGCTGAAATAGTCTCCTACCAAAAACATTGATGTCAATATCTCAGATCTGAAATTCCCAAGTTAAACATCTTATATTTATGAGTTGAGTTTTGCCCTTTCCTGATTCTAATTTTATATTTACTTTCAGATGCCAATTAAAAAAGTCTTAGGTCTGGGCTTCATACTTTTACCGAATGCTAGAATTACTTGAATTTTTTTTTTTTTTTTTTAATAATTTTTTTTTTTTTTTTTTTTTTTTGCGAAAGAGAGCCCCTGCTAAAAAAAAAAAAAAAAAAAAGCGCATGAAGTGGTAGTAGAGAATGGGGAGGGGTAAATGTGATCAAAGCACAAGGCAATACATGCATACACATAAAATAAAAATAAATAAAATTTTAAAAATTTATTGAGAATTTCATACATGCAAATAAGGTGTTTTGATCGAATCCATGCCCACTCCCTCCCCTCAACTCCTCCCATATCTCCCCATCACTTTTTTCTGATAACTTCATGTACTCTTCTCTTTTTTTAATGGGGCTTTTTGCTATGCTAACATTACCTCCTCTGAAGATGTAACCCTAAAATCTTTTAGGGATTAGATAAGAGGTCCCAAATACTTTTGACATTTTTGGCCTTTGGAACGGAATATTTTGCTAAGAGGCCCAAGGACCTTTTGACTTTTAGCCAAGAAGCTGGCTACTTTTCTTTGGGGTCTTTTCACCCTAACTGACTAGCTAATTCCTACCTCCTATTCTTATTACATCATCCTCTGAAGAGGTTACCCAGATTCCAATAGGGAATCGGGACACAGACTGCTCTGCCTTCTTCTATGCTGAACAGGGACACAGGGTGAGGCAATTGGGGTATGCCTTCAGTGGATCTATCTAAAAGATTTCCCAAATTGCATAACTCTTATCTGTAGGGGAAAAGAAAGTCCTTGACTGTTGAATAGGAGATGGGAAGGAGAAGTAAAGGCAAGAGTAATTAGCGTTACAAATTCTAGACAGGGAACCAGAAAAAAGTCAGAACAGGGCAAATTTCAAATGTTCATATGAGAGTCCATTGGAATTTCTTGACGAAAGCTTCCAAAAGTATCCCTCTATTGGGTCCCTCCTCATTGTTCTTTTGTGTGCCAGGGCTGGACTCGGGAGTAATAGATTCAGGATTTACTTTCAGGCAGAAGTACTTGAAGTTTTAGCACAGGAGATTGGTTGGTGGTAAGAAGCCAACCTAGATTTCGCATATGGGCTTAGGTGAAATTTTAGTCCTCTACTTTCTGCCTTTGCCTGAATGAAGACAGGGTCTTACTCCATTAGTAAACCATAGCCTGGAACTTACTGTGTTGCCCAGGCTGGCCTCAAATTCAGGACATTCCTGCCTTAGCCTCTCAGGAGCTGCCATGGCTGGTTCTGAATGACTTCCTTTTTGACAGTCTCATGATATAGCTCAGACTGGCCTTGAACTCATTGTGTAGTGAACTTCTGATCCTTTTGCCTCCATCTCCCTCCCCAGTGTTGTGATTACAGGCATACACCAACACCCCAGCTATGGACAACTATTTATAATCACCACACAGAGGTTAATATTTAAGTATAGCGTATTCAGCATGTGACTTGAAAGTAAAAGAGGGAGTCTTTAGAGAGAGGGCCAGCGGGAAGTGGTGTGGAAGGATGGGAGGAGTATACTGGGCAGTTGAGTAAGTACAAAGTATAATACCATGTATGTATGAAAATGCCTTAACAAAACCCATTACTTTGTATACTTAACTTCTAAAAGGTAGTGTATTCAATCATGAGGCGTCTATTATTTTCTATGTGTTGATATTATAAGAGATGAAAACAGTTGAGACTTATTTAGCCACCACATTTATTTATCTAACATTTTTGGGTTTCGATTATTCCTTAAACAGTATCCTTTATATAAATCCATTAGTGGCCGCTCTGTAAGTAGTTGTTGAGGGCACAGATCCAGGTTGCGTTACCATCTTCAGCTGCCCAGGAGGGCCCTCCTTTGGCTGTTAGTGTTGCCTTTACTCAGGAAGCGAGGCTGCTAGTGTCCTTGGTTTCCAGCGTTTGTTTCTGACCTATCTACTATTCATACACTATTTTGGTTTCTCTTGGTGGTTTTTTCCATCTTTACTATATCTGAATTTTGGAGTGTCGAACAATTAGCCATTGGCCTTCTCATCCCTGCTGCCCGTGCTCTGTGGTAGTGGTCTTACCCAGTCTTGTTGTCCTAAATACTGTCTGCATGATAATGACTCCCAAGGCTACCTCAGATGAAGACCTCTAATTTTATAGATCTAGTTATCTGCTTGGTGTGTCAGACAGCCATGCCATGTCCATGAGCTTCTCACTGCGTTTCTGAAGGTCACAGAGCAGCTCCTGCAGGCTCCCTGTCTCCATTCATGCCTGTTCCATTCTTGTAGCTACTTGGGCCAAAATCCTTGGTGTCATTTCTCTCTTTACCAGCTCACACTCAGCATCTGGCCACCAAGTACTGTTACCATAGCTCCATAGTTACCCAGATTTCACCACTGATCACCATTTCCTCTGCCACTATCCTGGTCAAAGCTACCATCCTTTGCTTGGTTTGTAGAAAACTGAAAGTGGTCTCTGCTTTTGCCTTGCTTTCTGTTCGTAGCATAGCTCCAAAGTAAATCCTGTTAAGTCTCTTATTCTTGTAATTTTTATTTCAGAAAAGCCCACAGTAAACTACATGATCTGACTCTTCGTTCTCTTCCTGCCCTCATTTCCTATTGTTCTGATCCTTGTTCACTCTGCTCTAGCCACATGGCCTCTGAACATGTCCTTGCTTCCTCCTCAGGGCCTTTACCTTGCTGCTTGTCTGAGTAGACTGCTCTGCCTGCCGCTGTCAGGAAAGCTAACTCTCTCACGTCCTTTGAGTTTTTATTGAATGAAGCCTTCACTGACCACAAAATTATTTTCCTTTGTCTTGAACTGGGATATATGATCCATTAGAGTGGGGATATTTGTTTTGTCTGTGTACTACAGAATTGTTAGGACCTGGAAGGAATATCCTGGCTTATAGTAAATCCTTACACATTTTTACATGAATGAATGGATATCTCTTATACAAGAAGATAATTAATACCATTAAATATAAAACTATGTAGAAAGAAAAGGATAGGAAAACTAAATAGAGAAATGTAAATATCTAGAAGTAAATTACAAAATTAGAGCAATTTTATAAATGCATAATAACGGTATTGCTTCAATTACTTTAATATTTTCCCATGGAAGCAATGAAAATCAGCTCTGTGTGTGTGTGTTATTCTAGGGTCTCAGTATCTTAGGGTTGTACAACTGGATCCCAGAGAGATCCACAAGAGAGAGAGAGAGAGGAGAGAGAGAGAGACTGTCACATGGGGGGTGGTTTGTGGTCTGTGTACACATGGAGACCAGGGGAGGACATCAGCACCCTGCTCTATGATTCCTTAGTCTTTTGAGACAGGGCCTCTCACGGAATCTGCAGCTAGGCTGACTGTCAGCAAGCCCTACTGATCCTGTTGCCTCCACCTCTACAGTGCTGGGGTTACAGGCTCATGTCACTGAGCTTTTTATGTGGGTACTGGGATTTGAACTCAGGTCCTTATGCTTGTTTAGCAAGCACTCTTAACCACTGAGCCATATTCCAACCCCTGAAGATCAGCTACTATTATCATTAAGAAACAGATTTGAAGACTTAGCCTAGCATGAGCTAGAAGGTAAAGTTCTGCTTTGGGTTAAGAACTGGACCAGTATCCCAAATGTCACCAAGTCATTGTATAATTTAGATGAGTAACAATATATCTTGGTTTGCCAGAAATAGTCTTAGGTTAGCTCTTTTGTTACTATTAATCCTGTCTGCTTTTATTCTCTAAGGGATCCCAGTCTAGATGATAGATTTTAAGGTCACTCTAAAATTAAGGTGTTGTTTCTGGCTAGTGATTAGATTATATGGTGTATTATATATTGAAATTCATACATAAAGGATAGTTTTTGGCATTTTTAGGGTCGTAGACTTCATTGAGAATCTGAAAAATGTATGAACCTACTTCCCGGGAAAATACATATTCAGAATTTTTTTTTTTTTCTTTTTTTAAGACAGGGTCTCCCTATAGCCCCAGCTGGCCAGGAACTCACTATGTAGACAAGGCTGGGCTTGAACTCACAGAACTTGAACTGCCTCTGCCTCTTGAGTCCTAGGATTAAAGGCTCGTGCCACCACGACCAGCTATATTCAAAATTTAATAAATATTTTTAGGGGGTTAATTTATTATTTTTTTTTACTTTTTTTTTTTGGTCTTTTTGAGACAGGGTCTCCCTGTAGCCACAGCTGGCCTAGATTTCCTGTGGAGACCAGGCTGGCCTCGAACTCATAGTGGTCTGCCTGCCTCTGTCTCCCTGAGTGCTGGAATCAAAGGTACGTGCCACCATGCTGGCCAAGGGGATTAATGACTTTTTAAAAAAACCCTACCTTTTTTATTTTACTTTAAAAAATTTTTTTATTTATGTGTCGCTGTGTGTTTATGCACACATGTATGTGGGTGCTAGTAGAGGCCAGAAGAGGGCATCAGACCCCCCAGGAGCTCGAGTGAGGTAATTGTGAGCTAGCCAACATGGGTACTAGGAACTGAACTCCAGTCCTCTGAAAGAACAGGCTCTTAACCACTGAGCCATCTTTCCAGCCCCCTAAGCCCCTTCTAGAAACTCCTATTCTGGTGACCAGTTACTTTGAGAGAATATTTTTTTTTACTTTAAAAAAATACGTTTATTTTATTTATTTGTGTGTATACATGTGTATATGTGTATATGTTTGTTTGGGTCCACAGAGGGCCAGAATAGGGCATCTGATCCTTCAGAGCTGGAGTTACAGTTTTGTATAGATACTTTTAATGGACACTATTACACCAGTAAAACTTGGACTATCTGCCATGTAACTGGAACCTTTTAGGAAGCTGTAATCTTCTTTGTGCCAGTCAATATAAATACATGTAGAAATGTTTATGTAAATAGTATTATGCTATGTATATTTTTCACAACTGATTCTTTCATGTTTGTATAGATGTATTTTCAGCTTAATTTATATTTAGTGAATTTTAAAGTATTTCATTATTTTTATTTTATGTGTATAAGTGTTTGCCTGCATGTGTGTAAGTCCATCCATGTCATGCAGTGCCCATGGAGGTCAGAAGAAAGTGTTGGATCCCCTGGAACTGGAGTTACAGACAGTTGTTCATACCATGTGGGTACTGGGAATCGAACCTGGGTCCTCCACAAGAGCAGCCAGTGCTCTTAACCACTGAGCCATCTCTCCAGCCCATATTTAGTGAATTTTTAAAATTGATATTATCTAGCACTATTCTCACCCAAATCAGTATCAAATAGTGTATAGGAAAGTTGCATATTTGAAACTTTTAAGGTAAGCAAAATGCTGTTTCTTTTTTACAACTAAAGAACGTAACCTGTACATGTTCTAATTCCCATTTCTTCCATTTTTGTAACAGTCTATATTTTTCTATAAACATTATTAATTTTTTTCTGTTGTATATTAAAACATGATTTTATAGTTTAAGAGGCCTCAGTTCAGAGAAGGATAGTTGGGTTTTGTTTGTTTGTTTGATCTTTTTGAGACAGGCTCTCTCTGTAGCTCCAGCTGGCATGGAACTTGCTGTGTAGACCAGGTTGTTCTCAATCTCAGAGATCTGCCTCCCTTTGCGTCTGTCTCCTGAGTGCTGGGACTAAAGGGGTACATCACCATGCCTGGAGGGTTTTGTTTTTGTTATTTTATGTGTATGAATGTTTTGCCTGTATCCATGTAAGTGTACCACTTGCATGCAATGCCTACAAAGATCAGAAGAGGGCATCAGAGTTCCTGGAACTGGAGTTGATGGTTGTTAGACACCACGTGGGTACTGAGAACTGAACCTGGGTCCTCTACAGAAGCAGTCCTCTTAACCACTGAGCCAACTCTCCAGCCCCAGATAATTGATTTTAAAAAAAACTTTAATAAAACATGTACATGTTTATGATGTAACATTTCTTTTAAAGACAGTTTGTTTTTGATTCAAGATCAGTAATCCATGTTGTCTTGACATTATCATTAGATTTGAAAGGAGATTTTCCAAAATATTTATCTGGTAGAAAACATTTTCGTGATGGAGAAATGTGGCTTTATTACTAAGAAATATCTGAGGGGCTGGAGAGATGACTCAGAGGTTATGAGAGTGTACGTTCTTGCTGAAGACCTGAGCTTGATTCTCAGCACCTGTGTCACGCAGTCCACAACTACCTATAGCTCCAGCTGCAGGGGACCCAACACTCTCTTGTGGACTGCATAGGCACTGCACTCAGCATGCACAAACATATGCACACACATACGCACACACGTAATTAAAAATAAAATCATTAGGCTGGTTGTGGTGGTGCTGCATTTAATTCCAGAACTTGAGAGGCAGAGGCAAGTGAATTCTATGAGTTTATGGCCAGCCTTCTCTATATAGAGAGTTCCAGGTCAGCCAGGACTACATAGTGAGACCCTATCTCAAAAAACCAAAACGGGCTGGAGAGATGGCTCACCTGTTAAGAACACTGACTGTTCTTGCAGAAGACCTGGGTTCAAATCCTAGCACCCACATGGCAGCTAACAACTGTCTGTAACTCCAGTTCCAGGGGATCTGACAGCCTCTTCTGTCCTCTGCGGGCATTGCACGACACAGGTGCTACATGCACGCAATACACGCATACACATAAAATGAAAAAATAAAAAATTAGCTAGGTATAGTGGCACATGGCTTTAAAAAAAAAAAAACAAAAAAACCAAAACAAATATTTGATGTGTCCAAAAATGTATTAAGTTTCATTGACTCTTTTCAGACAGCTCTAATAATAATAAAATAATCATAGAAATTTAGTTTCTATCCTGAATAACTAGCTTTTATTGAAATAATCTTACCTCTAGTATTTTCTTCTTTTCAAGGTATCACAGACGTCGCAAGAAACCGAACCCTCCAAAAGACAGATGATGGTACTGAGATTCCTGAGAGAATCAAAGTGTTGGCCTGTGTCTCATTTGACAATTGAGAAAACGCAGCCTGGTGTGTTTGCTAAGATGTTATATAGTAAAATAATAATAAAAATGTCTTTTCATATATTAAAATGTATATTTCATTATTTATATTCTGAATTTGACATTCTTATTTAGAGAAACCAACTTCATCTTGTTTTCCTTTTGAAATATTTAAGTCTGTCTGGTTTCTTTGAGTGTGTCTCACCATGTCACCCAGGCTGTCCTGGGACTTGATGGTCATTCTCCCTTAGCTTCTTGATGCTGGAACTACAGGAACATGCCATGTGCTCAGCCCTGTCATTTAAAAAGAAGTTATTTATTTATTTATTGAAAACATAAATAAGACTTTAATTTGGCCAAATATAATACAGTGCCTTCTGTTATCATCTAATGAATAGTTTCCCAAGTACTTCACTCCCAAACCGGTTTAAATTTAAAAAATTTCATTTCTAATAATGTGTTTTTGTGTATGCGTTATGTGCATGTGAGGGCAGGTGACCAAGGAGCCTAGAGGTGTTGGATCTCTTGGAGCTTGCGATACAGGTGGTTGTGCGCCACCTGACTTGGGTTCTGGGGATCCTCTGGGGTCCTCTGTAAGAGCAGTACGTGCTCTTAGCCATGGAGCCATCTCTCCAGCTCCCCCCTTCCCCATCATTTATTTTTTTTTGTGTCCAGTTGATTAATTTTTTTTTTTTTTTTTGTCTTTTTTGAGTCAGGGTCTCCCTATAGCCCCAGATGGCCTGGAACTCGCTATGTAGACCAGGCTAGACTCGAACTCACAAAGATCCGTCTGCCTCTGCCTCCCAAGTGCTGGAATTAAAGGCATGCACCACCATGCCCAACTTACTTTTATTTTTTTGTAAATACATTTTTATTGAATTTTTCTGGATTTCATATAATACATCTTTTTTTGGTAAATTTTTTTAAATTAAAAAAATTATTTTTATTTTATTGAATACGTGTATTGCTAGCATGTAGGTAAGTGCACCCATGTCATGCAATGCCCACAGGGGTCAGTCAGAAGAGGCTGTCAGATCCCCTGGGACTGGAGTTACGGACAGTTGTTAGCTGCCATGTGGATGCTGGGATTTGAACCCAGGTCTATCTGCAAGAACAACCAGTGTTCTTAACTGCTGAGCCATCTCTAGCCTCTGGTAAATTTTTTAATTGAATTTTTGTGTATTTCATTTATAACATCTTTTTAATTTTAATTTTTATTGAATTTTTGTGTATCTCATACAGAAAATCATCTTTCTACCCCCTTCCCCATTCCCCTTTGGCACCTTCCTATAGTCCCGTCCCCCCCAACCACTGGAATTCATATATTCTGTCATTTGTGTTAAAAGTCCATTATGTAAAGTTAGTGTCCCCAGATGTCCCTCAGTGGTAGCTCATCCCCCAGGGTTTAGTCAGCCTATCTGGAGTCTCTCCCTTCAAGAAGATTAGCTCTTCCTCACCCAGCAATTATCAGCTTCTAATAATTCTTCCACTAAGATTAGGACTTGATGTTCATTTCCACAGCCCTGTGCTGTGGTTTTGTCTGCCTAAGCTCGAGTGGATCTTGTGCATGTTGACACTGTTGCTGTAGGTTTGTATGAGAAGGGTCCCAGATGCCTATAGGACCATTTCTGTATGATCATGCATCTCTGCCTTGGCTCTTAGAATCTTTCTGCCACCTCTTCTGCAATGGACTCTGAGCCCTGAGTGAGTGGACCTCAATATAGGAGTCCTATCTAAGGGGCCACACTCTGCAGACTCTTATTCTCTGTGTTTCGGCCATTTGAGGCCGTTTGTGTTCCTGGTCCTCTGTTGCATGAGGGATTTCATTGATGAGAACTGAAAGATGCATTAGTGTCCTCTTCCCTTGTTCTGTGTTCCATGAGCCTTAGGAGTAGAGGTTGCATCCTAGATGTGCCACTTAGGCTTGGGCAATTCACAGACAAGTTCTGTGTTTGACCAGTGGTGTAACTCTGTAATAATCTCTATCTGTTGAAAAAGAAACTTCTTTGATGGGTGGTAACTAGGATACTTGTGAATTTAAGGATCCATATTTTGCACATAGTAAGAAATTGCATTTGCCTAGGGATATGAGAGCCTTGGGGTTTTCTCTCATGTCTATGACCTCTCCAGGTATATGTATTTGACTAGGTTTACAGTACCAGATATGAGTTTTCTCACATTGAGTGGGCTTTAAGTCCAATTAGGTAGCTATTGATTACCCTGAAGATAAAAGTGCCACTACTGTACTGATGTCATTTGCTGTGCTGGTCATTGATGTGGTTTTTAGACCTTGAAGCTAGAGTTGGACCATCAGCTGGTGTTCTCCCTTACCAGCTTGCTATACAGAACATCTTAGTCATCTTTATACCCTCTTCTCCATTGGCATCCTCCCATAGCACCCCCCACACACACTAGAATTCGTACATTCTGTTGTGTTAAGGCTTATCATGTCAAGTTAGTGTCCCAAGTTGTCCCTCAGTGCAAATTCATCCACTGAGGTCTAGTCAGCCTGTCTAGAGTGCCTCCCTTTAAGATCAGCTCTTCCTCACCCAGAAGTAGTTAGCTGCCAATAATTCCTTGAGTAAGATTGGGGCCTGCTGCCCATTTCTACAGTTCTGTGCTGGGATTTTGTCTGCTTGAATTTGCATGGGTCTTGTGCATGCTGACACCATTGCTGTAGGTTCATATGAAAAGGGTCCCAGGAACCTGTAGGACTCCATTTCTGTATAGTCATGCACCTCCTCCCTGGCTCTTAAAATCTTTCTGCCCCTCTTCCGCAATAGTCCCTGAGCCCTGGGTGGGTGGAGTTTAATATAGGAGTCCTGCCCAAGGACCCACACTCTGCAGACTTAATTCTTTACACTTTAGCCATTTGTGACTGATTAAATATTTTTATACCATCACCTAAACATTGTTAATATATAAATATGGTTCAGGTGTACATATTTCTCCTGAAGCGTCTTTTATTCTTTGACAAAATTCAAACAACTATATATTTTGGTCATTTCCACTCGTCTTTCAACCCCTTCCCACTCCCACTGCACCCTTTCTTCCGAGTCCCCCTTCTACTTTCATGTCTTTTGTGTGTATGTGAGACCCTCTGTTTAATTAGGGTTGCTTGCGTGAGCATGGTGGGGATTATTTACTGGAGCATAAGACTACTTAACAGTGGCTACACCACTGAAGAAAAATGACTCCCCTTCCCCCAGCAACCAACAGTTTCCATTTCCCCTACTCCCCATCCATGCTGGAATTATTGAGTGGCTTGATCTTGTGCAGGTAACCCCAACTACTCTGAGTTCATGAGTGTAACAGCTATGTGATGTCCAAAAGACAGCATTTTACAGCCCCCCCCCCCCCCCCCATCCTCTGGCTCTTAGGTTCTTTCCACCTCCTCCTTCTGGAGTGTCCCTGAGCCCTGGAGAGGTGATACAGACATCCCATTTGGGGCAGCACACTTGACAGTCACTTATTCTTAGCACTCTGACCAGTTATGAGCCTCTCTATTAACCACCTACTGAAAAGCAGAAGCCCCTCTTCTGGGTCTGAGAGCAGCACTAATCTATGGATATAAACAAATATTTAGGGGTTGTCAAGAGGTGACTCAGCAGTTAAGAGCACTGGCTGCTTTTGCAGAAGACCAGCACCATAGGTGGCTAACAATCATCCGTGAGTCCAGTTCCAGGGGATCCAATGCCCTTTTCTGCCCTCTGTGGGCACTGTAGGGCATGGGTACAGCTTAAATACATGTAGGCATAACACTCATACAGATAAAAAATTAATAGCCAGGCATGGTTGGCACATGCCTTTAATCCCTTGGGAGGCAGAGGCAGGCGGATCTTTGTGAGTTTAAGGCCAGCCTGGTCTACATAGCAAGTTCCAGGACAGCTGGGGCTATAGGGAGACCCTGTCTCAAAAAGACAAATAATTTAAAAACAAAACAAAAAACCCCTCATGAATATTTAGAAGGCAATTGGACCACATGAGCATTTAGCACAGCAACCAAATTTGCTTAAGCACCCTGCTTAGTGCCTATGACCTTTCCAGCCATGGGCTTGGGCTTTTGCCCAAGATTACCAGGCATGAACTCCTTCCTGTTTAGTGGACCTCAAATTGAATTAGAAGGTGGGTAAGTGGGTGTTTACACCCCATAACAGTCATTCTGCTGTTGTACAAGTGGGCACATCCTGCCTGGCATAAAGGTTTTTTGTTTGAGACAGTTTCTCTGTAGCCTGAGGCTGGCCTTGAATTCAGAGACTCACCTACCCGCCTCTGCCTCCTGGGATCAAAGGCAAGTGCCATCATACTCAGCTTATGAAGCTATGAGGTCCACCTGAAAAAAATGGCTTGCGCTTCCTTTGGCTTCCAGGAAGTGATTACATTTTAGTAATTTTCTACAACCTGTGAGGCCTCTTTCATACGTTATTCAAATCTCCCAGTGGTCTTTTTGACAAGCATCGTCCTCATAGGGATGAAGCTAAAGGACTTGAACCCTGCCTAGCAAATGGAAAATTCAATATCCAAACTGCTCTATTCCAAACCTCCTCAGTACATTATGGTAGAAAATGGGGCGACTTTCACCCAAGAATGTACTTTCTTAGAGAGTTTTCTAGAAAAAAAAATATAACTAGCTTCAGAATCCATGCAGACAGATGCAGTCCTGTGACTAATATGCTTCAGCAAATTAGTGTTATGGGAATGTTAACAGATTAATTAGCATTAATGCTCTGTGATTTCTGTTTACCTGGTAGGAATCTTTAAAAAATTTAAAAATTGTGTGTGTTCATAAAGTTAAATTTATTTAGTTTAAAGGATGATCCCACTTTATGTACTTTAAAAAATATTATTTTTATTTTATGCATACGAATGTATTGCCTGAATGTATGTAAGTGCACCCATGTCATGCAATGCCCCAGGAGGTCAGAAGAGAGTGTTGGATTCCCCTGGAACTGGAGTTACAGATGGTTGTTAGCCGCCATTGGGGTGCTGGGAACTGAACCTGGGTCTTCTGCAAGAGCAACTAGTGCTCTTAGCTGATGAGTCATCTCTCCAGCCCCACTTTATGTAATTAAAAATGCCTCTTAAAACAAGTAGGTATTTCCTAGAAGGGCAGTGATGAGGCAAGGGGTTTCTAGCCCTGCCACAGGGGATGGGAGGAGCGGGGCAAGTGATGCTGGTGATGGAATCCGTATTTATCCAGAAAAGTCAAAACGCAGAAACACACAAAAACCAAAATTCCAGTAACTACATTAATCTATGCGTACTGTACATTAAAATCTAATTCTTTTATTTCTATTGGTGAAGGGGAGTAGGATACCTCAAATGGGCTGCATTATTGAAGAAGCCACCAGAGGGCACTGTCACATAGGGTTTGAGTTGAACATCTCACCCAAAGGTGGTGAGATACTGATCTGGAAGGATTCAGGAGGACTGATGGTGAAATGATCAAAATGCATTATATTAAATTCTCAATGTGAATATTATATTTAAAAAGTGCTTAATTAGAGAGTTTGAATATTCCTTATTTGAGAATATGTGCTAGAATAAATGTCAGCATCAGAATTAAGTGGTGGAATATTATGAGACCATTTTTCTTTCTGTTTATTTATCCATTAAATATTTATGACAGTATTAATTGTGAGAAAAGCTACTTTCTTGTTGACCAACAGCAAAAATGTTCTTTCTTAGATGATACTTGCTGAACTAGTATCTATTGAGCTACTTATTTTTTCTAATGACATTTCTTTCCAATTCACTATTATTTTAGAAAATTAAAGAGTAAATAGGGAAATACTCCCCCACACAAAGGTTACACGATTAACGTTTTAGTGCACTTTCTTTTTTGTGTCTTTAATTCTAAATGTAGTGTGTGTGTGTGTGGTGTGTGTGTCTGTGTGTGTGTGTGTGTGTGGGTGTGTCTGTGTGTGTGTGTGTCTGACATTTCTTTCCAATTCACTATTATTTTAGAAAATTAAAGAGTAAATAGGGAAATACTCCCCCACACAAAGGTTACACGATTAACGTTTTAGTGCACTTTCTTTTTTGTGTGTTTATTTCTATGTGTATTTGTTTTTGTGTGTGTGTGTGTGTGTGTGTGTGTGTGTGTGTGTGGGTGTGTCTGTGTGTGTGTGTGTCTGTGTGTCTCTGTGTGTTACATGGATGGTACATATTTGGAGATCAGAGGACAACTTTCAAGAGTCGGTTCTTTCCTTTTGCTTTTGGCTTTGGGTATTGAATTCAGGCCTCAAGCTTGTGCAGCAAGTGCTTTTACACACTGAGCATTCTTGCTAGCCATTCTTTTATTTCTCTCCATGAATATTTTTAGAACTAAAAATAGTGTTTGTTATGCACGCTAAGTTGTAACTTGCTTTTTCTACATAAAGTGAATTTTTCCATATAACTAAACAGCATGATTTAATGGGTATATATTCTACAATCTGGACTATTGTAATTAGTAATTTTCTAGAAATTGTTTCTGGGCCAGTGAGATGGCTTAGGAGTAAACGTTCTAGGCCTGACCACCTGAACTCAATTTTTTGGACCCACATCATGAAGGAAAGAACTGACTTCTTTAAAAAAAAATTTTTTTTTTGGTCTTTTTTGAGACAGGGTCTCCCTGTAGCCTGAGCTGTCCTAGAACTCACTATGTAGACCAGGCTGGCCTTGAACTCATAGAGATCTGCCTGCCTCTGCCTCCAAAGTTCTGGGACTACAGGCATGCGCCACCACACCTGGCTTTTTAAAAAATTTTTACTTATTATTTTTATTTTATGTGTATGTTTGTATTGCCTGCATGTAGGTAAGTGCACCAGTGTTGTGCAATGCCCCCGAAGGTCAGAAGAGGTTGTCGGATCCCCTGGGACTGGAGTTACGGACAGTCATTAGCTGCCATGAGGGTGCTGGGATTCGAACCTGGGTCTTCTGCAAGAACAACCAGTGTTTTTAACTGCTGAGCCATCTCTCCAGCCCCGAGAACTGACTTCTAAAAGTTGTCCTCTGACTCTACACACACACACACACACACACACACACACACAATAAATACATGCATACATAAATAGAAATTGTTTCTGTTTGTTCCATTTCATAAATAATGCTGTTTTTAGCATCCTAATATTTGAGAATTTCCTTAGTTTAATTTTGGTAAGTGTAATTATAAAAAATGCATTTGTACATCCATTTAAAAAATTTTTTGGTTTAAACTTTATACTTCTTAACAGCAACATTAAAACATTTTCTCTACTGTTGTGGGTATTAAAGAATCAATTCAGTAACCAAGGCATGGAAATAATTTGATTTTGTTTTTAAAAATATCTTATTTATTATTTTTATTTTATGTGTATGAGTATATTGCCTGCAGGTCCTCTGCAACTGCTGAGCCATCTCTCCAGCCCACAAATTAATTTAATTTTGATCAGCCACTTTTATGTGCATTCCACTTAAAAGAATATTAAATATAACAAAGTTTCAGATCCCAGCTTAAAAGTAACCTTCAAGAGATCAGTAATTCTTCTGTTTCTTTTTTTTACTGAGCTTTTGTACATGTCATATAACAATTCTTAATCATATTTAGACCCCCTCCCCCTTTGTGGTGACCATGCACTTTGCCATCAGTCTCCTCTGCCTTCCCCACAAATTCTCTCCCTTATGTGTCAGCCAAAATTCCTCTTTAGAGTCAGTTTCCATGTAGGCAACATTATGTATCTTTCCATAGCACTTAATCAAAGTTGGTTGTTAGACATCTATCTATTCATCACATTTATTATTTGTGTGTGTGTGTGTGTGTGTGTGTGTGTGTGTGTGTGTGTGTGCATGCACTATACTGCTGAGTTACCTCGCCATTTAGTACATAGATAAGGGTTTGTGACTTCATCTCCTTGGGTCACCCAAGCCTCAAGGACTTGACTGAGAATGCTTTTAGTCACACTCAGAAAGAGTGAGAGGATACAGTGGTTAAGACTCTTGACTTTTGGGAAGAGAAGCCCTCTGTAAGTGACATAGTTGACCAATGGGGATTAGTTGGAGGTAGATCTCATGACTGTGAGGGACAGAGGGGACAAGTGTCCTGGGGACTTGGATCTTGCCAGTAGGCTTGCTTTCCATCTTTTTTCTTTTTTCCCATTTATTTTCTGGAGCGGGGTGGGGGGATGCACTGGTATGTCTTCTTTTGTCTGTTTTTGTGGTGTTAGGGATTGTACCCAGGGCCTTTACACATTCTAGTGCTTTATCACCGGGCTATGTCTCAGGTCCCCCTTTGGAGTTTTTTAAAAAACTAGTTTTAAAAGCACTTTTAGGTTCATAGTAAAATTGAGAGAGAAGTACAGAAGCAGCCCCCTCTGTCCCTGGGTGGCAAAGTGGCTCAGCAGGTGAAGTTTGTGCCACACAAGCCTGACGACTTGAGTTCAAGTCCCAGCACCCACATAAAGGTGGAAGGAGAGAACTGACTCCACAAGGATGTCCTCTGATTCCCACACATGCATTGTGCTATGTACTGTGCCATGCACGTGCCTGCAAACACATTTTTTTTTGAGACATGGTCTCTCTGTAGCCTCAGTTGGCCTGGAACTAGCTACGTAGATCAAGCTGACGTTGATCTCACAGAGCTCTGCCTGCCTCTGCCTCCCAAGTGATGAGAGTAAAGGTGTGTACTACCATGCCTAACTTGAAATAAAATAAAAATTTAAAGAAATACTTTCTTCTGTCCCCAATGCAGGCATGGCCTTCTCCATTATTAGCATCTCCCACCAGATGGTCTACTTGTTACTATTAATAAACCTACACCGACATCATCATTACTCACTGTTTACATGAGGGTTTACTGTTGGCGGTATTCAGTTTACAGGTTTGAAGTACAGAATAACAGGCATCTCCCAGTGTGGTCTCATACTAAATACTTTAACTGCTCTCAAAACCCCCTTGACCACCACCACCACTCTTTTCACTCTCCACATAGTTTGGCACCTTCCACGTGTCATGAAGTTGGAACTGTTCAGCATCTAGCCTTGTCAGATGGCTTAGATGGAAATGGACATTTAAATGTCCTCCATGTCCTTTCATGACTCCATAGTTCATTTCTCTTTAGTGCTAAATAATATTCCATTATCTGGCTCTGCACAGCCTATATAGCCATTGAAGAACATCTTGGTTGCTTTCTTCCAAATTTTGGCAGTTATGTGTAGAACTACTAGAAGCATCCATGTGCATGAATTTGTGTGGATATATTTCCAACTCCTTGTGGCAAACACTAGGACTATGATTGCTGGAGCATATGGTAAGAGTGTGCTCAGTTTGGGGCCAAACTGCCACACTATGTTTCAGAATAGCCATCCTCAGTGTGTGTGTGTGTGTGTGTGTGTGTGTGTGTGTGTGTGTGTATAGTACTGGATACAGAACTGAGAATCTCTTGCATGCTGGGCAAGCTCTCTATTCACTGAGCTATATCTTCTGAAACTATACTATTTGCATTCCCACGAGTAATAAACCAATGGATCACAGTTCCTATTCCTCCACAGCCTAAAAATCCAACCAGCATCTTTTTTAAAAAAACTATCCAAATAAGTGTGTAGCATTTGCTTTTGGTCTATCTGCTTCCTCACTTTTCACTTTTTCAGAGAGGGGCTGGTAGTATTTTTATGAGGTCAGGTCTCACTCTGTAGCCCAAGATGGCCTCAAACTCGTGGGGATCATTCCTTGGCCGCCAAGTGCTAAAATTACAGATGGGAGCCAACATACTCAGTTGGGTTTATTTCTTCCTTAGAAAATTTTATTTATTTCTTATTATTGTATGTGTATATACTATGTATGTGTGTGGGTGAGTACATGCCATGGTGGAATGCATGTGAAGGTCAGAGGACAACTTGTGGAGTTGGTTTTCTCCTTCTACTTTACTGGGTTCTGGGGATTCAACACAGGCCATCAGGCTTTTACAGATGAGATATCTTGGCCCATTTTAAATTCTTTTTCTTCTTATTGATTGGTTTAAAAATATTTTGAGGTGATATTTTTCAGATATGTATATTGAGGATACTTTTGTGGAGGACCAGTATTATGATTGGACATGGTTAATGAGAAAGACGGGGAGAACATGTGGGGCAGGATATGCACATTTGGCAGAAGTGAGTTTCATTTGCCACTTACCTTATATTGTTGATAACAAAATTACTTTTTACTGGAGTTTTCATCAAGAAGTTTCCAGTCTCCAAAGCAGTATTAGAAATCTGCTGATACTAGAAAGGCTCTGAATGAAACCAAAAGAACTTCTAGTTTTACTCCTCAGTAGGATTTCCTCATCAACTGAGTTCAGGTTTTTAGCCATAAGTGGAAAATAGTAAAGCCATCATGCATTGTTTGCTAAGAATGCCTGGAAAATGAAACAATAAAATCATGAAAACTAAAGCATATCTGGTCCACATAGTGAGTTCCCTGCCAGCCAGGGCTACATAGTGAGGCCCTGTTTCAAACAAACAAACAAACAAACCCCACAAAAACTAAAGCACAATTAAACAGAGAAAGAGATAGGTCCTAAGACAAAAGACCTGATTCAAAGCAATAGCAATGAATTATGGGCTGGAGAGATGGCTCAGCAGTTAAGAACACTAGCTGTTCTTGCAGAGGACCTGAGTTCAAATCCCAGCACCTAAATGGTAGCTAACAACCATCCATAACTCCAGTTCCAGGGGATCTGACACCCTCTTCTGACCTCTGCAGGCATTGCATGACACAGGTTTGCTTATACACATGCAGGCATAACATTCATACACATAAAATAAAAATAAATACATTTAAAAAAAACAAGAGCAATGAATTAAAAAACAGGAAGAGTTTTCTTTCTTCCTTAGAAAATTTTATTTATTTCTTCTTATTGTATGTGTGTATTGTATTAATCAATGCTAGTTAGAAAATAAGCAACTTTTGGTACCTAAGGAAATACAGACTCTCTCTCTCTCTCTCTCTCTCTCATACACACACACACACACACACACACACACACACACACACACTCATACACTTTAAGACACTAGCCAAAAACTGCATCAAAGATTCTTTCAGATGTTGGGGTGATGTGTGGTAAAGAAGGTACCTCAACAATCCCTCATTATCAGCACAGTAAACTGAAATAATCAGCCAGTTAATGAATGAGTGAATAGCAATAATAATAATAGAAAAAACAAATAAGATTGGGGAGATGGCTCAGCAGGTAAAGGCACTTGCTGCCAAGTTTGGCAACCTGAGTTCAGGACTCACATGGTAGAAAGAGAGATTCGACTTCCACAGGTTGTCCTCCAACCTCCACGCTGTGCTGTGGCACTTGTGTCCATCCCCCTGATGGATAAAAACTGTAAAAAAGAAAAGAAAGAATGAATCAAGCTAACAAGTATTTTCTTTGTTTGCTCTACACGGATGTATAGTTAATGCCAATTTGGCCACTCTTTTAGTCCATGTGCTATTTGGACATTAACTGTCATATGAAGGCAAAAAAAATTTCAGCTTCATTGCTGATAAATGTAAATTTTGTTTTTGGTCTTTCTAAGACAGGGTCTCCCTGTAGCGCCAGCTGTCCTGGAACTCACTATGTAGACCAGGATGGCCTTGAACTAACAGAGATCCACCTGCTTCTGCCTCCCGAGTGCTGGGAAAAAAGGCGTGCACCACTACACCCGGTGAAAAATGTAATTTTAAGCAATGCAAAATTATGAACAAATTTGCATTATCAGTCAATGTGGTTTGAATTCTTTTGAATACATTTGGACATGCAGCTGTAATGACAAGCAAATATTCTGTACTTATCAAAATTCAGGGGCTTGCCCCAGAATGCCAACCATTGTGGTGCTTTTTCCTTTGAGCAAGTCTTAGTACAAAAAGCATATTAATTGTTTAGCATAACAAGCAGTGTGCTTAGTGACTTAGTAAAGATTATGAATTATGGAAAGGCTAATGCAATGAGCCTGAGATCGCCCTCTTTATTATGTGATCATTTGGAAGATAAACAGCTGACTGCATGTTGAAGTATGGTGTTACAGAGGAGGAAAGCTTTGTCCAGCACATTTGTGCATTTGAGAGTCTTGCCCCTAAAAGAGAATGGCCCTCAGACCCCCTCCCTATCCTCTGAGAAAAAGCTGCCCTCCACCTAACTCTGGAAATCCCCTTCATTGTTCAAACCCTTTCCTTGCCCCTCAGACCCCCTCCCTATCCTCTGAGAAAAAACTGCCCTCCACCTGGCTCTGGAAACCCTCTCCATTGTTCAAAACCCTTTCCTGGTACATCTGTTCATGGTTTCTATAGGAATGGTCTGGGGCAGAAGAGAAAGAACGTTCTGCCCCAGGTAAGACAGCCAATGGCTGTATAGGTAAAGTCTCTGGAAATCAGCCCTAGCTTGTTCTAATCCTTTCCTGGTTATTCTGTGTATAGTTTCTATGGACAGCCCCTGCTTTGTGGTTTTTGTTGTTTTTCTGCTTAAAAGCCCTTCATTTTCACTGTTCAGGGTCGTAGCACAGCTCCTGAAACTGCCTGCAGTCCCCAACCAGTTGGTTCCAATAAAGCGCTCCTTTTTACTGAGAGTCAGTGTCCGAGTGGTCAATTTAGGGAATTTTATGGACCCTTAACACCCCAACTTTGTTTTGTTTTTGGAGACAGGGTCTCCTTGTAGCTCCAGCTGGCCTGGAACTTGCTATGTAGACCAGGCTGACCTCGATCTCAAAGAGATCCACCTGCTTCTGCTTCCCAAGTACTGGGATTAAAGGTGGGTGCCCCCATGCCCGGCCCTGCCCCAACTTTTAATTTGTCCGATTGTCAAAATTTTAATTTTCAGAATTCTTCCATTCAAGATTAGATTGCAACATGATTTTTTTTTTCTGGATTTGTTGTTGTTGTTGTTGTTGTTGTTGTTTTTTGTTTTTGTTTTTTTTTGAGTCAGAGTCTCCCTGTAGCCCCCAGCTGGGCTGGAACTCACTATGTAGATCAAGCTGGCCTTGAACTCACAGAGATCCACCTGCCTCGGCCTCCTGAGTGCTGGGACTAAAGGTGTGCCTGGCTTATTTGTTCATTTTTTGCAATGTGTTTGAGTGTTTTGTCTGTATGTATATAAGCGCACCTGTGTCATGCAATGCCATGGAGGCCAGAAGAGGGCATCAGATCCCTGGAACTGGAGTTAGGGTAATTGTCGCCATGTGGGTGCTGGGAATCTCTGCAAGAGCAGTCAGCGCTCTTAACAGCTGAGCCATCTCTTCAGCCCCTGCAGCATGGCTATCAATGGCAGATAAAATCAAAGGGCAGCCAAGCATGGTACAAATAGTTTTAATCCCCACACTTAGGAGGCAGAAGCAGGAGAATCTCTGTGAGTTTGAGGACAGCCTGATCTACATAGTGAGTTCCAGGTTAGCCAGGCCTACATAGTGAGACCTTGTCTCAAAATGAAACAAAACAAAACAACCACAAAACTACAACACCCTCCTCCTCCCAAATCAAAGGCCCGTAAGGTCTGTAATCCTAGCTACCCAGGACACTAAATCAGGAGGGATCAGAAATTCAAGGCCAGGTTGAGCTACAAAGAAATTACACAGCTAGCCTGAAAAACTTGGTGAGACTATCTAAAAATTAAAAAAGAAAGAAAGAAAAAAAAAAAAAGACCTTGCCTGCGCCGGCCCGAGCTAGGCCGATCTCCACGCACTGAGCATCCAGAGTCGCACCGCGTACCGCTCAGCGGACATGGGCCAGGCTGGGACTGGGGTTGCTGCTGCTGGCCCTGCTGACCACGCAGGTATATTCCAACCAAACAGCTGTTGAATCATCTTCATCTCAGAATAACTCTTCTGTCCCAAATCTAAGTAATGGCATGATCTGCAGTCAATAGCTGCTCTCCTCCCGGTGGCACTTTCTCTTCTACATCTCCACTGATAGAGACTCAGGCCAAGCAACGTCTCTACTTCCCTATCTTCTAGACCCACTCCAAACGGCAACTACAAATCCAATGCGGCAAGGAAGAAACTGGTCTGCATCAGCTCTACTATGACCACACCATATTGTATTGAAACAGAAAACGCTGAGAATTCCAAATTCAATTGGTTTGAAGGACACATGAAGGGTTTGACAGATGATGAATGCCAGTATGCCAGTATTAAATCTGCTGGAGTTTTATGTATAAGATGAAGATAGATAACATGCAAAATTAACATGATTTTCTTGAATGTGGCTTAAGAAATATGGACACTTAAAACTCTATCTTGAAATCAGGCATAGGTTTTATCTAGAGATAAGGATGGGATTTGTAATGGAGATTCAGTTTTCGTTTGGTTTATTCAACCTATAAGGCCATAAAACAGGTAAGATTCCAAAAGCTTCCATGATCCTATTTATGTATATATTTGAAGGAGCTACCAGATGATACTATAAATCCTCCATGTATTGTTTAAGCATTACTAATTTAACATGAAAAACTCTAGATAAACTTCACAGTTAAGCTGTCACTGTTCTTTTTAGAATTGAACTTTATTTTTTACCCCCTGCCCCTGCCCCTCTGCAACTTTAGGCTTGACATTATATTTGACCTTTATGTAGTAATTGACATGTGCTAGAAGGTGATGGATTGGAACCCACCCCCAAATCCAGCCATCATGAATAACTCTTACTTTATAAAATCAAATGGTGGCCGTTTTCCATCACTTGTTTTCAGTCAATGAGAGTACCAGATTCTTTTAGCCAGCCTGTCTCCAAAAGTAGAACTGCGTTGACCTGGACTAACTTCAAAGTGCTGCTTCTTTCCCACATATGTTGAGTAGTTTTCATAACTTAAAATACGGTTTGTTATGAAGGTTAAATTACAAATCTTGAAATTAGAAAAGCAATATGGGAAGGAGCCCAAACTGTAAATCAAGCCTTTAGGATGTAAAGACTGGAGGCTAACTTGCATTAAATTCACACAATCTTTTATACTCTTTCTGTGAATATTTTTTTAAAAAAGAGAAAACAAAGCAACAGATCCGAATAGCCACATTTGGAGAACTTTTAATTCAGTTCATATTTTTAGATATTTTGATGCTGATCCTTAGCTTGAGAATGGGTTTCATTCCACAGTAAAGTTTTTCAACTGCCTTGATACACAGAAACCTTTGAAAATAGACATTCCCTGAAAAAAATAATTTGTTCTCATGGTCACACACTGTTGGTTATATGTACTGGGATCTAATATGGCCACAGTAGTGTTCATAACCAGAGTCATTTTTTCCATCTTTAGACCTACACAGGAACAGCAGATCTCACATTCCAAAGCTACTGTGTATGTGAATGAATGTTTCTTCCTGCTTCATCCCTGAATGCTGTACTTCTATTTGATTGTATATTGTGTTTGTGTATTCATGCTTTGATTCATAGTAACTTCTCATGTTATGGAATTGATTTGCATTGAACACAAATTGTAAATAAAAGAAATAAATGGCTGAAAGAGAAAGAAAAAAAAAAAAGAAAAAAGAAAGGGCCAAGAATAGAGCTCAGCCTAGCATACAGGAGGTCATAGGCCCATTCTTGAGTACAGGAAAAGACAAACCAAAGGGTAAATAAATAAACAGATACTTGAGTAAATTACCCACAAGGTAGAAACTTGGAAGAATGGTTTCTACAGATTATTGTTAAAAGTTCCACAATTTAGCAATTGTCATTAGGTTGATGACAATCTTATGTACATCTGTAAAAAGTTATCACGAAATCATTATGAGTTTGATAGAACGCTTTGAACTTCATTTTCTGTCAAAAGAATTTCCATATATGGCAAATTCATCTGACACCCATTTATTTCATTAAAAGATGATTTAAAGTTTAAGCTTATAGTCAGCAGAGTGTGTGGGTCCTTGGATAGGACTCCTGTATTGAAGTCTGCCTACCCAGGGCTCAGGGACCATTTTGGAAGACGGGGCAGAAAGATCATAAGAGCCAGGGAGGAGGTGCATGACCATATGGAAATAGTCCTGCAGGTACCTGGGACCCTTCTCAAACAAACCTACAGCAATGATGTCAGTATGCACAAGACCCATTCAATCTTAGGCAGACAAAAACTCAGCACAGAACTGTGGAAATGAACAGCAATCCCCAATCTTTGTCAAAGAATTATTCACCCTAGTGGCTGAACTTGCGCTGAAGGACATCTTGAGACACTAAGTTTACATAATAGGCCTTAATGCAAATGACAGAATATATGAACTCCAGTGGGGAGTACAGAAGGGTGCCAAAGGGGAAGAGGGAAAGGGGTATAAAGAAGATTTTATGTATGAAATACACAAAAATTCAATAAAAAATTTAAAAAATAAAATTTAAGCTATAAGATATATTATTCTACTGAATTTTGAAAGTACAACAAACACCACTTCATTTGGGCATAAGTTTTTTAAAACGTGTTTTGAGCATGCCCAAGGTACTTTAAAAACCCCTTTTCCAATCCCATTACTGTCTTTTGCAAATATGGTTCCATCTTATGAATGATATTAAAGCAAAGCATAGAAATAGTTTAGATAGACATCCTTTCCTCAGTACTGGGTCACTGCTGGACATGGTCGTGTATGCCTGTAACCCTAGCACCTAGGAAATAGAGACAAGAAGATCATGAGTCAAGGTCATCTTCAGCTATTCAGAGAGTTCAAAAGCTAGCCAGGGTTACATGAGACCCTGCTCTGAAAAAAAAAAAAAAAAAAGAATTGGATTATTGGATTACAATGAATTAAAGACCTGTTCCTTCATTATAGACAGAATGGCATCATAGTTTGAGAGTTTGATACAGACCCTTATTTTAGAAATTTATTAGCATGTGTAAATTGTACAAAGCAAGGAGTTTCATCATGCCGTTCCGTGTGTCTATGCTGTGCGTAGCTCATATTCACAGTCTCTCTTGCTTTTTATTCTCTTCCTACATCTTTGGTACTCCCCCTTTTAGTTTCCCATCCTTTTCACCTCCCAACCCTCTACCTCCCACTTCCACATATGAAAGAAAACATGCAATATTTATCTTTCTTTATCTTATTTCACCTAGCATTATGTTCTGCAGAACCATTATCCTGAAAATGACATGATTTTATTCTTTATTGATAAGTAAAACTCCATCATGTATATATGCTACATTTAAAAAAATTTTTAGTTATTAGTTTTATTTTATGTGTATGAGTGTATTGCCTGTATGTATGTGAGTGCACCCGTGTCATGCAAAGCCGTGGAGGTCAGAAGAGGGCTTCAGATTCCCCTGGAACTTGAGTTAAGGACGGTTTGTAGCCTCCATGTGGGTGCTGAGAATCGAACCTGGGTCCTTTGCAAGAGCAGTCAGTGCTCTTAACCGCTAAGCCATCTCTCCAGACCCTATATGCTACATTTTTTGAGGAGGCATTCATCTCTTAATGAGCACCCAAGGTGAATCCATAACTTGGTTGTTGCCAGTACTGCCAAGGTAAACATGGCTGTGTAGGTATTTCTGTAGTAAGCTGACTTTCTTTTGGATGTATATGTGGAAGTGGTATGACTGGATCATATGGAAGTTCTATTTTTAACCCTTTGAAAAGCTTTCATGCTGCTTTCTGTAGTGGCTAGATTAATTCACATTATCACTAGCAGAATAAGGGTCATCACCATCTCACCTTGCCAGCATTTATTACTGTTAATTTTCTTGATGATAGCCATTATGACTGGGATCAGATGAAATCTCAGTGAAGCATGTTTTTTGCTGTTTAGTTTTTGTTTTTGTTTGAGGCAAGGTGTCATGTAGCTTATACTGGCTTTGAACTCCTCAGCCTTCTGCCTCCATCTCCCAAGTGCTGGGATTACAGGTGTGCACTGTCATGCTCAGCTTCGGTGTAGTTTTGGTTTGCATTTCTTGATTGCTAAGGATGTTGAACTTTTTTTTTCACATATTTATTGGCCACTTTTTTTCATGTAAGCAGTATTTGTTCCACTTTTGTCCATTTTTTGACCAGATTATTTGTTCTTTTATTATTTAGATTTTGGAGTTCTTTTTATATTCTAGATATTAACTTCTTGTCAGATGAATATATGACAAAGATTTCTCTCCCATTCTGTATGTTATATCTTCACTCTGTTGTTTGCTGTGCAGAAGCATTTTATTTAGTCACATTTACCAATTCTTCCTCTTATTTCCTGAGCTATTGGAGTCCTATTCAGAAAGTTGGGCCAGTGAGATAGCTTAGTGGGTAAAGGCACTTGGTGCACAAGCCTAGCAACTTGACTTTGACCTCTGGAACCCACCTAAAGGTATAAGGAGAGGATCAACTCCACAAAGAAAATTATCAACTATGCCTGTGTCTGGAAATATTTATTTGTTTTCCTCTAGTGGTTTAAACTCTTCTAATAGTTAGACATTCAAACCCTTTCCAGGAAGCTAACTCCATTATTGGGCAATTTTAGAAAATGTTTCCTTGGGTTCAAATCCGTATTCTCATGTTTTATAATTTTCAAGCTTGATCCATCCTCTGAAACTACAAAATAAATCCACTCAATCTTGCATATAACAGCTCTCTGGATATTTGAAAATATTTATCATATTCCTGTTTATTTTTTACTAAACTTTTGTCTGGTTATCCATATGACGTGTTCTCAGAACCTCTTGGTTGTCCTTCTCTGAGCCCATATATTCACTCTTTTAATAACACCTCTCTGAAAATATATTACCCAGAACTGAACATAGTATTCTTGTTTAGGACACTCTACTTCTATTAATGGTGCCAATAACGCATTAATTTTTTTTAGCAGTCATGTCATCTGTTAGATTCTCACTGAGTCATAATTTCTTAAGAGGGAATCAGAATATCAAAATAGTGTAAATTCAGATGATTCCTAATGCAAATACACTTTATACCCTTCTTGATTCCTTTCAAGGAGCAAAAAAGAAAGTTTATTTGCATTGCTAACCACACTGATTTTTAATTTTGCCATGTACTATTAGAACACAGATGGCCATATCACCAAAGTTGGTTTTTAGTAAAGAATGGCATATTTAGAAACTTCATTCTGGCTAGAGGGTGGAGAAAGGAGGAAGGACTGAAATGGGAGCAAGATGCTGGGGACTTGTTAGGTGGCTGAGGTGATGATTACAATAACAAGTGGGAGTAGCCTGGGTTAGGGAAGCAGCAAAGCTGATGACAAGAAAGGGAAGGATTAGAGAGATACTTAGTAAAATTAGCAGGTCTTGGTAACTAGTTTACATAGGAAAGAAAATGAGTGATTAATGAAAAAGGGAGAGAGAAGCAGCTCTTGACATCCAGATGACCTGGCACTCGGTGGCCCTGTCACTTTCCTGTTGGGCATAAAAATCTTAGAGATGGCTCAACCATTAAGAACACTGACTGCTCCTACAGAGGACCTGGGTTTGGTTCCCAGAACCCACCACTTGTAACTCCAGTTCCAGGGGGTCTAACGCCCTCTTCTGACCTCTGTAAGCACTGCACACCTGTGATGCACTTACATACATATAGACAAAACATTCATGTACATAAAAATAAATAAATAAATGAAATTTAAAAACCTTCTGGAATCCCAACATTTGAACATTTCTCTGGGACTTGAATGAAATAAGACAAAGCAAGTCTGCTTCATAATTTTGTCTCAGTACAAGCAAGACTAATTACTGTGTCAACCATAAAACAATTAACATCCTTCTCGGAAAAAAAAAAAAAAAAAAAACAAAAAAAAAACAAGAGCTGCTTCTTTACCAGTCATAGTTTGTCCTCAATTTGGTTTGTCCTCCCTGGAGATAACGTATAATAAGATTCTATCATAAAATCCTCCTGCTATCTGACCACATCCTATCTGGAGCAAAGCCTGCTCTTTAAATGCTGTCCCAGGCCACCCTACCTAATCCCAATTCTATAATAATTTCCCTCCAACTCTTGCTGCAGCACCCATGTTTCTCTATGTCTAGTGTTCTTTGAGTGATAAATGTGTTCTGGTAGAAGGATGTTCACATTAAGAATAATTGTACTTAGGAGGCCCAGGTAAGATGATCTGGAGTTGGAGGACAACTGAGGCTGCATAGTAAGATCTTATCTCAAACCAAGAAAATAAGAGGAAGGGATGGAGAGGGAAAATGGGGGAGTGGGAAGGGCAGAATTATTTTAGAGGTTCTTACTTGGATAAGCAGATGTTAGTAATAGCAATAATGGCAAAAGTAAAGTAGGAGAGAAGGGAATATCTTCAGTTTTAAAAGTTATCTTTGAGATATCAGTAAGTTAAAACAAGCAGGGATATAGGAGAGGTAATTCTTCTATATCTGGAGGTTATATCTGGAAATAGTTCTGAAAGTTAAGAGGGATATCTGTGTTGTATCTATGTATCATCTATCTATCATCTATGTATCTATCCATCCATCTATCTAGTAACTAACTACCTGTGTAATAGCTAACTGTGTATCTATGTAACCAGAATCTAGGCCAAATGTTCAACTCGGGGGGTTTTCATATTTCAGGTGTAGCCATTCATCCCAAAGAAAGCAAACAGAAGTCTTGGTGAAAAAGCAGAATTTTAATCAGCAAAGCTAAGCTATGTTGGGAAGATGGAGAGTAAGCATTTCAGCCCATCTTGAGATTTTGAGTTAAATAGAGAATTGGGATGGGACAAGATGTATGTATAATATGTAGTAATGCAGTCTTTGTCACAGTGTCCTCTGGTTGATCATTGTCTCACTTCTGTTTCTGAAAGGTGCTTTGAATGAGCCCTTGTTACTTGAAGGAACAACTCAGTTCCTGTGAAGTGACTGTTCCTGCTGGCAGGGATGGCAGTGTTGGTATGACCTCATCATGGGGTAATCTTTCTTTGAGGCTCTGGTATTCCTGGAATTGAAGGTGAGAGTGGGTTTAGGACAAAGACTGGAAACTTTCAGGTACCTTTTGAGGGTCTGAGACAGGGCAGTGTAAAAATGTAGTCAGATACCCTAGCTTTTCTTATCTTTGTGCCTTCAGTTTTTAAAATTTTTAAAAATACAGATTTTATTTACCTTTAGCGTATGAGCATTTTACCTGCATTTATCTAAGTGCAATGCCCGCAGAGGCCAGAAGAGGACATCAGATGCTCTGGAACTGGAATTACAAACAATTGTTAGCCACCATGTGGATGTTGAGGATTGAACCTGGGTCTTCTGTAAGAGTACCCAGTGCTCTTAACTGCTGAGTCATCTCTCCAGCCCTGAAGAGAGGTCTTAGGGCGGGGAGGAGTTAATTCCTACATGTAGAATTAAGCAGAAGTCTGACCCATAGTTTTAAGAAGAAAGAGGCCGATGCAAAATGAAGACCCAGATGCCAGGCTCACACCCTGCTTTTACTTACCTTGTGGGCTCAAGTGAGGAGTTGGTGTTTTTCAGCAAAAGCAGTTTCTAAGTACCTATTATCTCTACAACTCACACATAAATGCACTCAGAAATAGACCTTTGAGAGTCATAGAATAGTTGAAACTGTGGGATTAGGTAAGCTCACTAGAGAGGAAATTTTAAAAAAAAGAAAAAAAGAGGGAAGGGCAGAACATCAAGAATCCTCCCACATATTAAAGGGTCAAATTGAAAGTGAAGTACTCAGGAGAGACTGAGAAGGAGTTGTCTTTTTAAACATTTATTTATTTTTATTTATGTGTATGTGTCTGTGTGAGTGAATACCATATATGTACAGGTACCTGCAGAGCAAGAAGAGGATGAGGGTGCTGGGAACTGAACTTGTGTCCTCTGGAAGAGCAGCGAGTGCTCTTACCCACTGAGCCAGCACTCCAACCCCAAGAGCTGTCTTTGAGAAGTGAGAGTCGATAGGACATGGGCAGAAGCTATGAGAGTGAACTTCTAGAAGCAGGTAGTTTCTAACACTGCCTACAAGTCAAGACCAAGATTCCTTGCAGCTGTTTGGTGCATCTTCATCATTTTTGAGCGTCTTTGCCCTGCCTCACAATACAGCATCACAGATATACTTCCCTGCCGTACGTCCCAGAAACAGTCATTTTTCTAAGGAGTCCTGTCTTCTTTCGGTAGAAAAGAGCATTTAGAAACCAATATCCAGTGACTATTTGTTTCTCAGAAGCTTGCCTGTAAAAGGCCAGGGCTATGTGCTATCATGCAGAGGAATGGAAGAACAGGGTGAAAACCGAATTTTGTTAAAGGTAAACAAGGGCTGGGGATGTAGCTAAGTTGGTATAATGTTTGTCTAGCTTGCAGGAGGCCCTGGGTTTGATTTCCAGCACCATATAAACCAGATATGGTGGGGCACACTTGAAATCCCAGCAGGAAGAAGCAGAGGGATCAGAAGTTCAAGGTCATCCCCTGCTACATAGCAAGGTCAAAACAAAGCCAGCTAAGGGCTGTATGAGACCCTGTATTTAAATTTTTTCTTAAAAGTTTTTAAAAATTTTAATTCTATGTGTATGAGTGTGAACTTTCATGTGTGTAATTACACCCGTGTCATGTAATGCCCATGGAGGTCAGAAGAGGGCATCGGATCTCCTGGAACTGGAGTTATGGACGGTTAGCCTCCAGGTGGGTGCTGGGATTCAAACCTGGGTCCTCTGCAAGAGCAGTCAGTGCTCTTAACTGCTGAGCCATCTCTCCAGGCTCTTTCTTAAAAGGTTTTATTTTATTTATTATTTTTATTTTATGTGTATGCTTGTATTGCTTGCATGTAGGTAAGTGCACCCATGTCGCGCAATGCCTGGGGGGGTCAGAAGAGGCTGTCAGATCCCCTGGGATTGGAGTTACCAACAGTTGTTAGCTGCCATGTAGGTGCTGGGATTTGAACCAGGGTCTTCTGCAAGAATAGTCAGTGTTCTTAACTGCTGAGCCATCTCTTCAGTCCCAAAAGTTTATTTTTTAATTATTTTTATTTTATGTGTGTGAGTAGTTTGCCCGGATGTAAGTGTACTGCATGTGTATAATGCCTGTGGAGACCAGAAGGGGACATTGGATTCCCTAGAACTGAACCAAGGACTGGTGTTAGCTGCCATACGGGTGCTGGGAACCAAACCCAGGTCCTCTACAAGAGGAGTCAGTGATCTTAACCACTGAGCCAGATGGCACAGTTTGGGGCGTTTTGTTTTTGAGACAGGGTCTCCCTATAGGCATAAGTGGCCTGGAGCTTGCTGTGTAAACCAAGCTGGCCTTAATCTCCACGGGGGGAGAGAGAGAGAGAGAGAGAGAGAGAGAGAGAGAGAGAGAGAGAATGAATCTGGTCTCTGTGGTCTCAGGACAGGGAGAGTTTGTTTTTTAAGGAATGTGGCCAAACTCTGCCTTTCAGTAGGCATCCAGGATCAAGGCAGAGGAGATCCATCTGTTGAGGCTGACTCCAAACAGCCTGTGAACATTTGAGCCATCTACCTGTGCCAAGAATTTTATACTAGTGTCTGAACTGTGTTGTTTTAACTTTCTGCTTATTAACATGACAAGTATTTTTTTCCACTTTACTATGCATTATTATTGAGCAAAGAACTGAAGGGTTGGTGTGGACATCTCTGATTTTAAGGACCCAGCTTTCCAACCTCCTTTCTTCCAGGAAAGGCCCATTTTCTTAATACCCATGTCAAGGGGATTCCCACCTCCCACCATAGTTGATTAGGCTGGAGAGGAGTAATCACAGCATACAGCTGACCTGAGCAGTCTAGTGCCTTGATGCTGAACAAGCATATGCCCTGGGCCAGGCCAGCAAGAGTGCTTTTTTAGGATTTGAAAAGATGGAGCTGGGCCAGCCTGTTTCTTTCCTCTCAGATGGATGGGAGAAGGAACAGCAGATTTGCGTGTGGCACAATTCCTTGGAAGGAAGTCGGCACAATGGAAGCAGATGAGATTAAGCAGCTGGCAAGATGGCTCAGTGGATAAAGTGCTGGTCAGAGGTGAGGATCTGAGTTCAAATCCCCAGAACCAATATAAAACTGAATGCAGCAATGCATGCCTCTATAATTCTGTCATTCCTATAGAGAAATGAGAGGCCAAGACAGAATTCCTGAAGCTTGTAGGTCAGCAATGCAGCAGCAAAGAAAATCAGCAGACCTGTCTCAATGTAGAAGGTTGTCCTCTGACCTCCACACATGCATGCATGTACACATGCATTGTACAACAGACACACACACACACAGTCATACACAGACATACAGACATAGACAGACAGACAAACACACAGATATCCCAGGTTCTGTAGGTACCTTTGTTTCCTTGTCTGTCAGTTGCATAAGTCCTTTTGCCTGAACTAGTTTGTCTTGGGCTTCTTTCACATTTCAGAGAGAGAGAGAGAGACAGAGACAGAGACAGAGACAGAGACAGAGACAGGGAGAGAGAGAGAGAGAGAGAGAGAGAGAGAGAGAGAGAGAGAGAGAGATCCCGTTTGTGGAGTGGCTCTGTGTGTGTAGAGAGAGAGAGAGAGAGAGAGAGAGAGAGAGAGAGAGATCCCATTCCTGCAGTGGCTTTGAATGAGTCTGGCTTTAATTTGCACTCTCAAAAGCTAATTTTGTTTCGATTGTCAAAAGTTAGCTTCATTTTAATAAGCATCCCCAACATCTTATTCAAAATGTATTGAAGCAAAGTGACCACAAATGACTTGCCTTTTCTCCAATAAAAGCAGCAGTTATTCAAAATGACTTGTGCTTCTGTTTATACCTAACATTAGACCATCTATCCAGGCAGCCCCCCACGGGTCTCTTTTGTATAGACATCCTTGTCTAAATCATGCTTCCTTCTCATTCCCCACCTCACTATTGCTCTGAATGTACATTATCTTGTCACCTTATTCAAAAACTTTCTTCTCTAAAGAAACAAGAAAACGTGGCTGGTAAGAGAAAGCATGTGTGTTTTCTTTTTTTCTTTTGTTGGTTCCAAATAATTTCCCAAGTGCCTACGCAGGCTCACACTGTAACCAAGAGGAGTTTTCCCAGGTCTGACTGTCCCTGTTTACCTTTCACTATCCCAGTCCTTCAAGCTGAGAGGAAACCTGATCCTTGTGTTTACCCAGATAAACTTTGATTTCAAGGGCAGTTGTCCAAGCTGATTAATGATTGGGTTCTTAGAAAAGAATCAAGGATCTGGTGCAATGCTTATAATAGCAATATTAATCATTGCATTCCATGACTTTTCTTTGCCTACTCCTTAGAGAAACAACTTCCAGTTTTCTTCTGAAGAATCACCCTTCCTCAACTTCCAGTCTATGAAACCCCAGGGATACTCTGACCTCCTACATGGGGCAGAGTCATGGTTCACCCAAGGCAAACTGCACAAGTGCTCCTGTAGGGGACACATGACTTAAACAAATGCAGCCAGAGGAGACTTCAAGACCTTTCTGAATGTCGCCAACAGATAAGTTTTCTCTCTCTGCTTCACATGAACCTGCAGGATTACTGAGGCTGGTCCTTCTGCAGCCATTTTGTGGCCATGAGGAAATAAAGGACCTGTTAGAGAACTGAAAAACCAAGTTCCAATTATTTCATCCAGAAAGGTAGAGTGTTTGCAAATACGCATTTGCATATTTCTTTGTGTTATAACCTAAAAAGTCTTACTTTTTGCCAGTACTCAGGAGGCAGAGGCAAGAGGATGTCTATGAGTTTGAGGCCATCATGGTCTACAGAGTGAGTTTCAATGTCATGTATTGAGACCTGGTTTCAAAAAATCATGGGCAATTCACTTGGGTAAGAAGAAAGCTTGCACACACACACACACACACACACACACACACACACACACACTTTCCCTTTTTAAAGAACAAGATTTGAGAGACACTGCGTCCCTGTTCAGCATAGAAGAAGCTAGAGTGGTCTGCATCCCAATTCCCTTATTGGCCATTTCGGTAACCCCTTCAGAGGATGGTATGATATGAATAGGAGGTAGGAATTGGCTAGGCAGTTAAGGTAGAAAGACCCCAAAGAAAAGTAGCCAGGTTCTTAGCTAAAAATCTAAATGTCCCTGTGCCTCTTAGCAACATACTCTGTTCTAAAGGCCAAAAATGTCAAAAGTATTTGGAAGCTCTTATCTATTCCCTAAAAGAGTTTTAGGGTTACCTCTTCAGAGGGGGAATGTTAGAGTAGCAAAAAGCCCCATAAAAAAAGAAAGAGTACATGAAATTGTTCAGAAAAAAGTGGTGGGGAGATATGGGAGGAGTTGGAGGGGAGGAAATGGGCATAGATTTGATCCAAACACCTTATCTGCAGCATGAAATTCTCAATAATTTTTTTTAAGTTAAAAAAAAAGATTTGAGACAATGGAAACTCAGGACCTTTTAAGCTAACTATCCAATGCCTACATACTTGTCCCAGTGCTGATCTGTAAAAGAGAATAACGCATAAGACATGAGGCTCGGAGCATTTTTTTCTAAAATTCAGTAAGTTGTTGGGATATCAGCAGTCTGAGGGGATTTAACCCAGTCTCCTACAATTTCTTTTTTTTCATATATTTTATTTATTATTTTTATTTTATGTGTATGAGTGTATTGCCTGCATGTATGTGAGTGCACCCGTGTCATGCAATGCCACGGAGGTCAGAAGAGGGCTTCAGATTCCCCTGGAATTGGAGTTAAGGACGATTCATAGCCGCCATATAGGTGCTGGGAATCGAGCCGGGGTCCTCTGCAAGAGCAGTCAGTGCTCTTAACCACTGAGTCATCTCTCCAGCCCCAGTCTCCTACAATTTCTCCGGTAACAATCCATTATGATGAGACTGCTCTCCTGATTAGTGACTCTGAGACACTACTAAAAAATTGTAATAGGATTCTCCAGAGGACAAAGATGCATACAGTTGTGTGAGGGGATTCATTAGGTTGGCTGAAGTGATCCAAGGCTGAATAGTTATACTGTAGCTGTCTGCTATCAGGAGAGGTGGGGAACCAGTAGCTGGTTAAAGAGCTGCAAGCTTCATAATAAGAGTTATGACTGACAGAAGCACAGTGGTATGCTGGAGCCCTGGAAGTCCCCTACACAGCTACTGGTGAAGTCTGTGTTCAAAGGCCAAAGAATCTGGAATCTACTATTCAAGGAGGCCAGTAACCACAAAAAACTACAGATGGGGTCTGGGGAGATGGCTCAATTTGTAAAGTGCTTGCCATGCAAACCTCAGGACAACTATGATGATCCCCCATTTAAAAAGCTAGGCATGGTGATATGTGCTTGTAATCCCAGCTCTGGGGAGGCAGAGATGGGTAGAACCCTGAGGCTCACTGGCAGCCATTCTAGTGTAAATGGGAATCCCCAGGTCCCAGTGAGAGATCCTGTCTCAAAACAAACAAACCAAAGTGGCCAGCTGCTGAGGAAGGACACTCACACATGCACACACATGTGCACCTGCACACACACACACACAATCCACAGCTGCTCAAACAGGGTGCAGCCTGTGTGTATGGGAGCTGCTCCCTCCACTTTAAAAAAATTATTGAATTTTTGTGTATTTCATAGAGAAAAATCATCTTTACACCCCCTTTCCCTTTAGCACCCTCCCATTTTTCCCCCACCAGAGTTCATACATTCTGTCATTTGTGTTAAGGCCCTATCATGTAAAGTTAGTGTCCCCAGATGTCCCTCAGTGCTAGTTCATCCACTGGGATCTAGTCAGCGTATCTAGAATCCCTCCATTTAAGAAGATCCACTCTTCCTCACCCAGCAGTAATCAGCTACCAATAATTCTTCAACTAAGATTGGGGCCTGCTGTTCATTTCCACAGTTCTATGCTGAGTTTTTGTCTGCTTAAGTCTGCATGGGTCTTATGCATGCTGACACCATTGCTGTAGGTTTGTATGAGAAGGGCCCCAGGCATCTGTACACTTACACTCTTTCTACCCCCTCCTCTGGAATGATCCCTGAGCCCTGGGTGGGTGGATTTTAATATAGGAATCCTCTGCAGACTCTTATTCTCTGCGTTCTGGCTGCTTGTGACCTTTTTGCGTTCCTGGCCCTCTGTTACATGAGGGAGCTTCATTAATGAGAGTTGAAAGATGCATTAGTGTTCTCTTCACCCCTTGTTCTATGTTCCCTGAGCCTTAGGTGTAGAGGTTGTATCTTAGATGTGCCACTTTAGACTTGGGCAATTCACAGACAGGCTCTGTGTGAGATCAGTTGTGGAACTCTGTAATAATCTCTGTCTGTTGAAAAAGAAGCTTCTTTGATGGGTAGTCACTGTGATAACACGTCTTTGATTTTTTTTAAAGGAGTTGTATTAGTTTCTTTTCTGCTGCTGTGATAAAACACCATGTTCAAGGCAACTTATAGAAGAAAGAATTTACTTGAGTTTATGGTTCCAGAGGGAGGCTCCATAATGATAGGGGACACTGGAGCAGGAAGCTGAGAGCTCACATCTTTAAGCATGCAGAGATGCAGAGGAAGCAGAGAAGGGGGGAGAGAAAGAGAGAGAGAGAGAGAGAGAGAGAGAGAGAGAGAGAGAGAGAAACTGGAAGTGGGGTAAGGTTGCCCCCTGTGCTTTCTCCAGTAAGGCCACACCACCACCCAAACAACTGCAAACAGGGCCACCAATTGAGACCAAGTATTCAAATACATGAGCTTATGAGAGATATTTCTCACTCAAACCACACAGCTATCTTTGAGGAATGTCATACATTTTCATTCAAAGTATTTATGAGGAAGTATGTGCAGTAGGAAGTAAACGGAATTTGGAAGTTGCTGACTTCCACGTGGATACTGACTCCATCCATAACTATGTGGATGAGGAGCTATAAATCTCAGGAGGGCACCCCTCAATGTGTCTTAATCCACTGATGTACACCCAATATCAAGCACAATGTCTAGCGAGTATAACAGACTTTCCCCTTCCTCTTCCTCCCCCTCCCCCTTCCTTTTTCCCTTCCCTTCTTTCTCTTTTCCTTTTAACAGGGTTTCATTTATCTCAAATATAGCTGAGGATAATATTTGAACTTCTAATTCTTCTACCTCCACCTCCTGAGTGCTGGGATTGCAAGTATGTGCCAGGATATTCTGTTTACTCAGTGCTGGGGATTCAACCAAGGGCTTTGCATATGCTAGGCAAGCATTCTACCCACTGAGCTATAGACTGATAAATTTCTTAATTTCAGAAGAAAATTATAACTATGGGCAAGAGAGCCTCAGGAAACATTTGGCAGAATTCAAAACAAATTTAAAACAAACACGATTATTTTTGTCCTGGTTAAATGTTCTATGTACATTCATTTCCATCTGTCTTCTTTGTCTGTGGTTTACTTAATTCGCTTACTTCAGAATCTTCCCAGATTTTTTTTTCTGCAGCAAAATTCCCTTTGTGGTTCATTGGCAACTGTTTTTGCACAGCTCTCAGGGGAGGTCAGCAAGGAGAGGCCTGAGTTTTTCTGTATTAAATGCAGATGAGGTGTCGATATTTACTATTGACTTTCTAGAGCATCCAAGTTCAGTTCCCAGCACTCATGTTGGGCAGCTCACAACTGCCCGTAACTCCAGCTCTAGAGGATCTATACCTCTAATCTCTGCGGGAAACTGCAGTCAACCTGCACAGAGCCACACGTGAGCGCACGCGCGCGCATACACACACACACCTGCACATAATTTTAAAAAAAAACAAACATAGGAGACGCACTTCCATTCTGGCCCCTTCAAGTCCTTTTCCAGATCACAACCAAGGTGCTCCACTTGCCTTACAAATCATAATAATGTTATTCTTGTGCTAATAATAACTATGTACATTTGGGAGCTGGGGAGATGGTTCAGACGGTAAGAGCACTTGCTGCACAAGCATGAAAAACTGAGTTTGGATCCCCAAGACCAAATAACCACATCAATGACCTGCACAGCATATGACATTGGTGCAGTAGTGACACTTTTATCTTTGGGGCAATTAACAGCTACCTAATTGGACTAAAAGCCCACTCAATGGGAGGAAACTCAAGTGTGGTACTGTAAACATAACCAAATACACATGGCTGGAGAGAGCATAGATCTTAGAGAAAACTCCAAGACTGTCACATCTCTAGACTAATGTGCAAAATATGTATCCTTATATTTACAGATAAATATCCCAGTCACCACTCATCAAAGAAACTCATTTTGCACCCGTTGGAGACTATTACCAAGTACCATCATCTTTTGAAGATTCTTTTGTGGTGATGTTGGAGGTGCAAAATTATTTATTTTTATTTTATATGTATGAGTGTTATGCCTGCATGTGTGTAAGTGCATTAGTGTTGTGCAGAGACCGAGAAGGACAGAAGAGGGTATCGATCTCCTAGAACTGGAATTACATTGCAGACAGTTGTTAGCTGCCATGTGGCTGCTGGGATTTTAACCCAGGCCTTCTGCAAGAATAGCCAGTGCTCTTAACTGCTGAGCCATCTCCCCAGTCCCGAGTCTGTACCTTTTAATTGAAGGTATATTACATAAATCTAGGGCAATCAGGTTGTTCTTTCTCCTTTTGATGGACATCTGAATTTGTTCCAGTTGGGGCTGTTTTGAGGTTGCTATGATTGTTTGTGTTCAAGTTTTTCATGAGCGTCAATTTTCATTTCTCTTATATAGATATGTATGAGTGGAATTGCCAAGCCTTGGGGCCTTTGATCCTTTAAAAACCCATTTTTCTGAAAACTTGAACTTTTTCTCAGGCTGGGGAGATGGCTCAGTGGTTAAAGTGTCAAAAAGGAAGGTAAAGAGAAGACACCAGATGCTGACCTCCTGCCTCTATGTGTGCATGCATGAGCAAGTGCACCCCCCCCACACACATGTGCATACACCATAGAAACACACACACATACACACACACACACAAATAAAAAATAAAGTAAAATTTTTCTCTTATTAAGTTGATTTGTTACAGAGATGGAAGGCTGACTAACATACATACTAAGTACTAAGCACCACAGTGGATAAATGAGTGGACTGCTCCACATCTTACTGTAGTGTCCACACTGCACTCTGGTCAAATCTCTTTTGGTCATCCAGAGAGGAACCCTTGTGTACTCTCAGCATAGAAGTCTCCATAGGCTGAACTCAGCCAGAGAGAAAAGACTAGGCAATCAGGTATGCTTAATGTTTTGAAAAAGAAAAGCTTAAACTTCAATCTTAATACTTCTTGTTTGAAGAAGACCATTGTATAAAGAGAATTCTTGCTAAACTAGCTCCTGATCCAAGTACAACAAGCTCACGCAGTTAGCAAATATTCCATCCTGAACTAGGCCAAGGAAATGTTTGTTTCCTTTGAGCACCATGTCCTGACAGCATTGTCAAGATAGCGCTGGGTTTCTTGGAAAGTGAAAAACTTTCTGAGAGTTGTTCAAAAAAAGTAAATCCGGAGGATAACATGCTATGCAATAAGGACCAGGGAGATGGTTCAATGGGTCAGAGTGCTTGCTGTATAAACATGAGGACTTGAGTTCAAATCTCCAGTACCCTCATATAAAGCTGGGCATAGCTATTCATGTGTCTGTAACCCCAGTGCTGTGGAACACAAAGACAGGAGGAGAGGATCATTGAAACTTGTTGGTCACCAGTCCAGCTCCAGGTTCAGTGAGAGACTCGGCTTCAAAGGAATAAGGTAGCTTGTGATGGAGCAGGACACCTGAAGGGTTTGGTCTTGATGTGTGCATTCCCACCTCCCCTGTGTGCACTACACCACACACACACACACACACACACACACACATACACACAC
>NW_008331484.1:318645-321791 GCF_000622305.1 Nannospalax galili | reverse complement strand
ATATATATATATATATAGAGAGAGAGAGAGAGAGAGAGAGAGAGAGAGAAAATGCTCTACAATATAACTCACTTCCATATTGAAAAGCATCACCTTCCACCATTTGACTGATCAGAGTGTGGTGATGTGGAGCTGGGAAGGCAAGTTTACTATGAGCAAGGCTATGCAGAGATGTCATAGCTATGTTCTCCCTCCCCACATTCCCAGTGCAAACAGTAATGAGGATGATTAATCAACTTGTACACACTTTCACATAACTATTTCCACAGACAGTTCCCTTTCCAGGTGGACTTCTTGTTTTGTCTGAAATGGTAATGACCAGATAGATACATGCATGTTTTTCTTTAGCTGTTCTGTCTTTGCAAAAACCAGGATTCTGATAAGAACAGTAGTATGGGAAAGACTGTGATGGTAAAGAACTTGACATTAATTTTTATCACTCCTCAATTACTTACATCATAAAGTGGGATTATTTTAAGAAAATCAGCAACCTGCTATAAAAGGAATGGGATGCTTGCCTACTCTTTATACAGGAGGAAGAGGAAGTCGAAGCAGATAATATGCATTAGAAAGACTGCCAAAATATTTCTTAAGAATTTTTGATGTCAACCAGTGAGATGGTTCTATGGGTAAAGGCACTGTTGCCAAGGATAATGAACAGAGTTTGATCCCCATGACCCACATAGTGGAAGGAGAAAACTGACTCCTGAAAATTATCTTCTGACTTCCCCACACACTTTAATCTAAAGTGAGTTTTTCTTAATATTAGTTATTGAGCATTTTGGAGGTATTAATTTTTTCTGAGACAGTAGCTTCAGGCTCTTTTCTAAATTAGAAAAGTTTTCCTCTTTTACTGTTTTGATAGGGAAGGAGTTAAACACTTTCAACTTCATTAGATAGCCTCAATTCAAAGACTTATTTGGGGCACTTGCCACTTAAGCCTGGTTTCCTTTTAATTTTTAAAAATTCCACCTTTATTTTATGTATATGAGTGTTTTGCCTCCATGTGTATGTACAATGTGTATGTACAATGTCCACAGAGGCCAGAAGAAGGCATTGGATCCCTGGAGCTGGAATTAATGGCAGTTATTAGCTGCCATGTAGGTGCTGGGAACCAATCCCAGGTCCTCAGATTCCAACTTAAATCAGAAATAAAACTGAACCAGATACAGAAATGTGTGTGTGTGTGTGTGTGTGTGTGTGTGTGTGTGTGTGTGTGTGTGTATGCCTGTGTGTTGTGGCATGCATGTGTCAGTCAAAAGAAAACTTTCAAGAGTCAGTTCTCTGGGGATATAACTCAGGCTGTCAGGCTTAGTGGCAAGTTTTTACCCAGTAAACCATTTCTCTAGCCCTGGCTCACAGTTTTGGAAATCTCAGTCCATGATCAATTTATTCCATTATGTTTAGCCTGTGGTGAGTCAGTGCATCATGGTGGGAGCACATGGTGGAACAAAACTGCTTAGGCCACATCCAGGTAGCAAGAGAGAAGAGGAGGAACTTGAATCCCATAATACACCTTCAAGGGTATAGCCCTGTGATTTTTTTTTAAAAAGATTTTTTAAAATTTTAGTGTATGCCAGGTGTGGTGGCACAAGCCTTTAATCGCAGCACTCGGGAGGCAGAGGCAGGAGGATCTCTGTGAGTTCGAGGCCAGCCTGGTCTCCATAGTAAATCCAGGCCAGCTAGAGCTACAGGGAGACCCTGTCTCAAAAAGACCAAAAAAAAATTTTTTTTAATGTTTGTATGAACCTTCATGAGTTTGTGTGCACCACATGTGTGTAGGAGCCCATGGAGATTAGAAGAAGAGGGTGTTTGTTGCTTCTCCTGAAGTTAGAGTTATAGGTGGTTGTCAGCTGCCATGTGGGTGTTGGGAACTGAACCTAGGTCTGCTGCAAGAGCAGTAAATGCTCTTAACCTCTGAGCCATCTCTTCAGCCCCAGCCTCTGTAATTTTCTTTTTTAATTGAGACAGGATCTCCCTAGAGCCTCAGTTGGCCTAGAACTCACTATGTAGACCAGGCTGGCTACAGTCTCACAGAGATCCACCTGCCTCTCTCTTGAGTGCTGGGACTAAGGGTATGAGCCACCACACCCAGCCCCTGTGATTTCTAATATTGTCAACTTTACAGGATCTAGACCCGCCTTTGAGACAAATCTCTGGGCATATCTGTGAGGGATTATGTAGATTAGATTAGTTGAAGTGGGATGATGTACCCCAAATGTGAGTAGCACTGTTCTCTAGGCTAGTCTTCTGGACCCTACATTAAAGGAGAAAGCTAGTTGGCCACCGCATTCATTACATTTTTTTCCTGACTGTGGACACAATGTGATTAGCTGCCTCAAACTCATGCTTCCTTGACTTCCCCACCAAGATGTATTGCATCCTTGAACTGTAAACCAGAAAAAACTCTTCTTCCCTTAAGTTGTTTCTTGTCAGATTTTTAAAATATACTTTTTACAAAATTTTTATTTTATGTGTATGAGTGCATTGCCTGCATGTATGTGAGTGCACCCGTGTTGTGCAATGCCTTGGAGGTCAGAAGAGGACTTCGCATTCCCCTGGAACTGGAGTTAAGGATGGTTTGTAGCTGCCATGTGGGTGCTAGGAAGTGAACCCGGGTCCTCTGCAAGAGCACTCAGTGCTCTTATCACAGCAAACTAGATAAGTAACTAATGCAGCCCCCAATGACTTTTAAAACCTCCCAGTGGGCCCCACCTCTTAAAGGTTCCACTGTCTCCCGACAGTGCCATAGGCCAAGAACCATGATTCAACACATGAACTTGGGTAGACATTCAAGATCCAAATGAGAGCACTCACTCACTCATAATGAATGAGGGATGGGTAATGACAGTTAACGCAAGCAAAGCATTCCAACAGCAATAAATGTACATCAGTTTATGTGTATGTGTGTGAAGTGTGAAGACCCTCAGTACAGAGTTGGGTGGGATCTGCATGGAGCAGTGTCAAGCAGTCCACTGAAGCTGCTTCCAATTCTTTTCATTTTTCCACACATACACCCTCTAACTTACAATGACTTAAGTTATTTTAACTTTATGATGGTACAAAAGTTATATCTTCAGTAGAAACTGTACTTCGAATTTTGAATTTTGTTGTACATATGAATGTAACCAATGATTTGTCCTGAA
>NW_008331484.1:313394-318535 GCF_000622305.1 Nannospalax galili | reverse complement strand
GTGTGTATATATGTATTAGTTGGCTATCTGTATTCTCTCTCTATATATACATATATGTATATATAATATTAATTGACTACCAGTATTCTCTCTCTCTTTCTCCTCTCCTTTTACCCCTCTGCCCCCTTGCCATAAGGCAGCATGAACTAGGGCCCCCAAAAGAGAGTCTCTGGCATATATTCCTTAATTTGCTGGGAGTAAGGAGTTTTTCTAATGGACTGTGCAGATAAACAGGTTAAACGAACAAAGCTGAGTAACTGAGAATACTGTGGAGTTAAGGGAACTTACTCTACAGCCCTGTTCCTCTCTGTTATCAGCCACTGAATGCAAAATTTCCTCTTTTTTTTCTTTTTCTTTCTCTAGAGCTAGTGATGGCAGCACAGTTACCTAGAAGGACAATTTCCTTCTGCAGTGGAGGTACTCTGATGTCACTGGGTTCACAGAAGCTGGCAAGGAAGTTTGCTATCTGTATTTGTTACTGGATATTACAAAGCAAATTAAGTTTATGCTTTCTGGGAAAGTAGCTGTTCAGTGAAACAAAAAACATTTCTTAATTTATTACACAAAGAATTTTGTCTTGTAGTCAATAATGCCCTTAAGGTAATTATAGCTAGGGAGATGTTAAAGACAGTTCTATTTTGTGGACACTTTGTAGGCGATATGCTCAAATAGTGACTATCTTCATATTACATAGTCTGATGACTATGCTTTAAGAAGCCAAGATCTATCCAGAATACTCTTTCATAAACAATTACCACACACTAGGGAGCTCAGAACCATAGAAATTTATTTTCCCACAGTTCTGAAGACCCACAGTCCAAGAACTGGCTCCCCTCGGGGGTTCTGAGCAAAAATTCATTCTCTCTCTGTCTCTCTTGAAACTTCTGGTAGCTGCAGGAATCCTTGTAACCTGAAACTCAGGAAACTTGTCCTAAAGATTATTGAAATTAAAACAGAGACTAAAGCATGAACTCTCAAGCAAAAGTTTTAATTGGAAGGAAAGAGGGGGGGTGAGAAGAAAGGGGGTACATTGATTATGGGAGGTTCAAGCTGTCTGTAGAGAGAAAAGAACAGGTTTGGGTTGTTGGAGTGCTCTGAGGGTTGTTACTCATGGTGATGAATGGTTCTCTCTCTCTCTCTCTCTCTCTCTCTCTCTCTCTCTCTCTCTCTGTATTAGAAATGTCTTCCTCATTGCTTAAGGGCATTTTGTCATAGATGATATAGATCAGTGTTCAGTTTGTCCTTGGGGATATCCTGGCATTATCTTGCATCTCTTGTGGTAAGATAAAGGATCCTGGACCAGCATGTTTCATACACTGTTGACAAGGGGAGAGAAACTCTTGGTGGGAAACAGGTTCCATGGATCACAGGCATAAGAACTTACATCTGTTGTCCCTTGAAGGTCCCTATTTCTGTTGCACTTGGGACTCTTTGGCTTACAGGTACATCATCCCGCCTCCATCTTCACAGTACCTTCTCTGCAATCTTCTTCCCTCTTTCCCTCTCCTGCTTTCCCTTTAGCTTAACACTGTCATAAGACTTAGGGCCCACCCCAAGCCAGCACAACCTCATCTTGAGATAATCCTTGACTTCATATGTCAGCAATGACTCTTCCAAATGAAGTAACATTCACAAGTTCCAGGGACTGGGGCATGGATGTATCTTTTGAGGGGCCACAATTCGACCCATTATAATACATAAGCATTCATGATCATCTGACCCTATATTCTCCAGAGGGACTAGTGGAGCCATCCGGTGACACATTGACTCTCCATAAGTTAGTTTATTTACTACTGTTATGGGGTAAATCGTACCACCCTTCAAAACTCCTTTGTAGGAATGTCCAGTATATCAGTCTATGACTGTATTTGAAGATAGGGTCTTTACGGAGGTGATTAGATTAAGTGAAGTCATCGTGGTGGTTCCTAACACATGGTGTCCTTATCAGAAGAGATGAGGTCACAGGAAACGATGGCAATCTACTAGCCAAGAAGAGGCCTCAGACGTAATCAACCCTGCTGAGAGCTTGACCTCAGGCTTCCGGCCTCCAGTTCCATGACAATGCACAGTGCTGTTGTTTAAACCACCAAGGCTGTGGCATTTCATTATGGCAGTCCTTCAGATGGATGCAAGTGCTAAGAACCCACTATCTGAGCTGGGTGTGGTGGTGCACACCTTTAATTCCAGCACTGAGAGGCAGAGGCAGGTGGATCTCTGTGAGTTCAAGGCCAACCTGATCTACATAGTGAGTTCTAGGTCAGCTGGAACTATAGGGAGACCCTGTCTCAACTCCTCCCGTCAAAAAAACCCCCCAAATCTGCCATATCTTCCACAAGGCAGAGCTATGTCATAACAGAGGACTGGCATGTAGGCACTCTGAAGATGGCTACCATTTTAGCACAGTAGCCCCATGTAAACTGTCTTACTAATATCACAAGGATAGGGATTTGTTATTCTAAAGCTTTGAGTGTAAGGAAGATTTCCTTATGACCACAAATAGAAAAAGCTAGCAAATGGCTGATTTTTTTGAAGGGTAATGATGAAGATGCTATAAGAACTGGAAAAGTGCAAGCATGTGGGGTGGGAAAACACCTCATAGAAGTGACACCTATGCTGGGCTTAAAGGGAGACTTGTGTTAAGCAAGGGTACATTGGGAAGGGTGCTCAAGGTGAGGGAAAAGTATATCAAAAATATAGAAGAAAAATATTCAATGTAGTCAGGGGAAGATGGGGAGTTTAGAGCCAGGAGCTCGTGGGGATGCTGTCCCAGTGTTCATACAGGGTGATGGTGGTCAAGATTAGAATGACTGGGGTACAGATAGTGACAAATGGAAGAATTAGGAAGATATTCAGGAAATTAGGGAAAAAATGAGCCCTTCTCATTAGTTTAGTTTAGGAGGGTTGAGGAAAAAGTAAGAATGAAGTACAGTTTGGGTATTTTTTTGTTGTTATTTCTGTTGTTTTGAAATAGGGTCTCACACTGTAGCAGAGATTGGCATGGACCACACTGTATGGCCTTTCCTGGCCTTGAACTCATGATCCCCTGTCTCAGTCCTTCCCTAACCCCTGGAATGCATTATAGGCATGAGCCATGACACCTGGTTGATGTGGGTAACTTGATGGGCAATGAAACCATTTAGCAAACACATGAGGGGGGGCGCATACAATGTAGAAGTTGACAAATGACACAAACTGAATTCAAGTTAAGTTAGAAGCAGAGCTAGTCCACCTTCTTTACTTTTTTCTCCAATTTTTAGCCCAACTTCTCTGTGTGTTTTGGCCTTATTCCTATGGATGGCAGATTTGCTTCCTCCACTCAATGGAGAGAGGGCTGGTTTTCACATCTCTCTGCCTCCATAACTTCAGGAGATGCATCCTCTTTCTCAAGGCATCCATTTTATAAATCTGCCATTTTTTGTATTTCATTAAACAAAGTTCATTCCCTCCCATCTCATTTTAATACCTGCGAAGTTGGGAGAATCTTAGTAAATGGCACCCATCACCTTTTGGGTTTGATTATTATTTTTAGACAGGGTCTCACTATGTAGCTCTAGTTGGTCTAGAACTCACTATGTAGACCAGTGGTTTTGAAATCTCACTATATAGATCAGGCTGGCTTAGATACAGGCTAACACATGAAAATTACTGAGTAGCAAGCTTTCTCATCTCTCTGTGATGCCATCTGCCCCAGGGAGACACATGTGCATGTTATTAACATGTTTACGCCAACTGGACTTGCTGGAAGCAGGCAGTCTAGTCTGGGGTGGATGTGAAGGGGCCAAGAGCATACATTTCTGAAAAGCAAGTAAAGGAGAAAAAGAAGTTTGCTGCCAGGCAGAATCTCTGCTGCTTGCGTTATCAGCTACTTGACATCTTTCTACTCCTCTGAGCAGCACAGTAGAACATGGGTCTCCTGACAGATGAGCCAGGCATTCCCCCAAAGCTGTCACAGGGTGGTACTTCCCATAATATTTGAGGGACCCTGGGAAATGTTAGCCTGAAACTCGGTTTGCTCTTTGACTTCAGTCTTTACGGTTGAAAACCTTTCTAAAATGGACCTGTCGCTGTGCCACTTTACAGACCAGTATAATACCCTAAAGGGAAAAAATTCTCAGAAAGATTTGTGATCTTTATGAGTCAGTGTGGGGCTGGGATTAGAATCTTTAATAGTATCACTGACTTCAATTGGGATTTGACTTTTTGAGGGACAGATTGGGATGGATGGAGTTCCTGCTGGGTTCAGGGGTTTGTGTGTGATCTCCGAGGTACATAATCTGTGGCACACTCCAGTATGCATGTCTATGGCTAATGTCCCATTCATAGCTGATGTATCAAAGCTACTAGGTGGGCAGATGCAGGAAGTGTTACTTCACTGTTTCGTCCCTTAAACCTGGACTGGTAAGAGCACTGGATGAACACTGGAACAAATGAAATATGACATCATTGTAATTGACTCCTGGATTCTCCAGGAACCTCCAGGTTGTCATTCTGAGCATTCATGCGCTGTCGGGGACCATGAACATAGTAAGGGTTGGCAGCACTGGCTACATAATTGGGAGAGACAATGCAAAATGAAAATGCAGGATTCCTTGTGCAAAAGTGACTTTGAGGTGGTGATAGGAGAGCACTTAAGCAAGTGAGGGGTCTTTTTGAGTGTGGAGCCCTATGCTTCTGAGCAAGTCCCACTCCTGTAGATGGCCTAGTATGTAGGAGATGGAATGAGATTGTACTGAGCCTGGTACCTTTCAGGAAATAACTCTATTTCATTTATTTCCATCATAAAGTCTAAAAATAATCTTTTTATATACTTATTTTCTTTCCCACGTAAACTAGTCAGAGTTCATGGCTATAATGGAATTCCTGATACAGACTCCTTATAAAAAAAAAAAAAGAGACTTCTTTAGCACCTAGTTTTGGAGGTTCAAAGGCATGATTGCATAGACTGGGCTCTGGTGAGGGTCGGCTTTGTTGTGTCAATCATTGCAGTTGGCAATAGTAGGTATGTGTGTGGGAACAAGCAATTGTGTTGCTAAAGAGGAAGTCAGAGAGAGAGGGTAGGACCCTGCTGAGGCTTCTATAACAATTCTCTGTAGAAAATTAATCAGGCACTTGTGACAAATACTTTAATTTCTTTCATGGGT
>NW_008331484.1:273433-306791 GCF_000622305.1 Nannospalax galili | reverse complement strand
TTATGTGTTATGTGTATGAGTATATTGCCTGCATGTAGGTAAGTGCACCCATGTCATGCAATGCCCGTGGAGGACAGAAGAGGCCTGGAACTGGAGTTACAGACAGCTGTTAGCTGCCATGTGGGTGCCGAATCTGGGTCTGCAAGAACAACCAGTGTTCTTAACCACTAAGCCATCTCTCCAGACCCTATTTTTTTATAGACATATTTTATTTATTATTTTCATGGGTATAGTTCTAACAGACCAAAGGACCTCTCACAAAGCCCCACCTCTCCAACACTATCACTCTGTGGACAAAGTCTCCAATACATGGACTCTCCTCAGGGGACAGACCAGTTCCTAACCCATAATACCATAAAAGAGAAGGTAACACTGGAAAAAAAACAAAAACAAAAACCTATCTGTGATAGGATCACATTAGCCCAGTTGGAACCAGTCTTGGGCATATTTCTCTGCAGTGCCTCGTATTAGAGAAACTGAGTATATTTTTCCATCTACCTGTGCTGGACTTGGCTGTAAGACTTGCAGAATGGTGGACTTTAAGTATGCCCATGCTGTTTGGGTGAGCCTCTGTGTTTCTGTCCCCTACCATGAGAAGAACATCCTGAGAAGCTGCTGGAACATGGGAGGGACAAACCCCAAGGGGATCCCAGAGCAGAGCTGTCGCAGCTGACCTGCAGGCCTCTGAGGGGGAGTTCCCAGTGCCTTTGGGGAACACAGAATCATTTCTTAAAGTATGCTCAGAACTGAAACCTGATGAAGGTGACCTTCCTGGTAGAGCCCAGAAAACATATGTGCTGGTGTTTTTCACACTTGATGGATGCTAAGAAATAATGAGAAAAGACATTAAAAAGAAGAGGCCAAATTATTGCTGAATATTGATGTGCAATCCTGATGCTTAAATCAAGTCAACAGTTACTAAATAAATTCAGCACTAAGCTTCTGAATCAAAATGTAAAATTGAGTCTGGTCTGGTGTGTTCTTAAATTTGTAGCCCTTATGTGGCAGAGAGCTTCAGAGCCATGTTTCACTTATTAAGCTGAGACTGTTATACGGCAACCTCTGTGCAAAGCGCTTTGCACGTTTCATTTCAAACGATCTTGTCCATATCCCTGTGCATGTGGATGCTAATATCATCCCCATTTTCAGTTATAAGAACGGGAACTCATAGAGGTCACTCTCAGAAGCAGTATAAGCAGGAGGCTAACCCAGGTGCTCACTCAATCATGACATCTTTTGGCCCAATTGCTAAAGTGTTTGCACACAAACATAAGGACTTGAGTTTGCATCACCACCACCCTCAAAAAAGTTGGCACGTCTGTAATCCTAGCAGTGTGTAGGCACAGATAGGAAGATTCTGGAGCTCTGTCTGTAATCCTAACACTGTGTAGGCACAGACAGGAAGATCCTGGAGCTCTGTGATTATCTAATCTTGCTGAATCAGTGAGTTCCAGATTCCTTGAGAGACTATGTCTCAAAAAAAATAAGGTGGAAGGGTTGGAGAGATGGCTCAGGGGTTAAGAGCACTGGCTTCTCTTACAGAGGATCTGGGGTTGGTTCCCAGGACCCACATGACAGTTAACAACCATCTGTAACTCCAGTTCCAGAGAATCCAATGCCCTTTTCTGGCCACCATGGGCATTTACACACTTAGTGCACCTATATACATGCAAGCAAAACACCCATACACATAAAATAATAACAAAACGTGGCAAGCAACAGAGGGAGACACCTGCCATTGGCCTCTGGCCTCTACAGTATATACACACACGTATACACAGATGAGCACATACGCACAAATACAGCAGGAAGGAAGGAAGGAAGGAAGGAAGGAAGGAAGGAGAAAGGGAGAGAAAAGAGAAAAAAGAAGGAAGAAAGAAAAAATATTTTCTTGTGGAAATTCAAGGTACGTGGACTTATCATGAACTTGACTTTATCCCATTTCTGTCCTGGAGATCAGCTTAAAAATACTCATTTCAGGCTGTGAAATGGCTCAGCAGGTAAACACACTTGCTGCCAATCCTGACAACCTGAGCGGGATCCTTGAGATCTACATGGTGGAAGGATTGAACCAGCTCCTGCAAGTTGTCCTCTGACTCCCACATGCTGATAGTGGCACGTGCATACCCCATTCCTCCACTCTAAATAAATAAATACATGTGAAAAATTTTTTTATATTTTTGTGGATCTGAGAATTTCACGTATTTGATCATATTCAGACTTCCTCCCGCATCTCCGCCCCACCTTACTGCTCTCTCTGACTTCATGTCCTCTATAATCATTTGTCTTTTTAAAAAGGCCTATCAAGGCTAATCCGTGTTTCCAAAATGCTCTTGGGTATGGGTCCATTCCTTAGAGTGTGGTCAACCTACCAGGCAACATACCAATAAGGAAAACTGACTCTCCTTCTCCCACCAGCTGTCAGTTACCAATAGACCCTCAGCTAGGCCTGGGGCTTCTTGCCCACCTCCCCAATCCATGCTGGGTTTTTGTCTGGCTTGGGTTGACAGGTCTTAGACATGCTGCCCCAAGATATGTGGGTTCATATGTGCAACTACCCTGTTCCATTGCCTCTACCTCCATCTTCTTGAGTTTGCTACCCACTTGGATGATGCATCTAGCTTTCAGGATCCCAAACAACTCTCCGCACAGCATGAAAATGTGTACAAGGAAAGACTCTACTTGTTTGCACAGGCCAGAGATGGTTCCTGGGATGAAATGCCATTCTCAGCCCTAGAACTGGGTTCACAGAAGATCCTGAGTTACAGAATCCTTCCAAGGATGTGGGAAGGATTTGGCAAAAGGTAATATAAGATACAGCAAAATACCAAGTTGGGGGTGTGCCTCTGCCCTTCTGAACTTGTCTGAGTGCCAAGACTGCCCCTCAGTCAGGTTTCTTGGTAACTCTGTGTGTCCCCAAGGCCATCCCTACAGGACAAATATATTATGATCTGTCAGTAGCCTATTTGTCATCTCTCATCTAATCTAGGTCAATACAGTTGAGCAAGTCTCTGCACTTCTCAAGACAATTTCTTTCTTAAAAATATTTTATTTATTTATATTTTATGTGTATGAGTATATTGCCTGCATGTATGTGAATGCACCCGTGTTGTGCAAAGCCACGGAGGTCAGAAGAGGGCTTCGGATTCCCCTGGAACTGGAGTTAAGGACGGTTCCACATCACCATGTGGGTGATGGGAATTGAACCCAGGTCCTCTTCAAGAGCAGTCAGTGCTCTTAACCGGTGAGCCATCTCTCCAGCCCCAAGACAATTTCTTTAGAGTTGCATACAGAGCTGGGAGAGGATATATTCAAACAAGATTTCTCTCTCTTTTTATTCTTGGGGCATATTTATTGTACATAGTGTTAAGGTGCAAAAAGACAATTTCTTTCAAATATATCATGTAAGTAGACCATTTTCTCACTCTGATAATATCCTCTTAGTTACGCCTCCCCTTTTCCCTGTGTGCCTTTCCCCAGTCTCCCTTCTGCTTTCAGGTCACACACGCAGACTCACATATACACACATAGATACTGCACGATAGATACATAGATAGGTAATAGGTGATTTAGGTAAAGATTAGGTATGGAATTTAGGTTAAAAATTCTATAAGGAATTCTAGGACCCATAAATATGAACAAGTTTTAAAATTTTTTCTTTATATTTTATGTGTATGTGTGTTTTGCCTATGAGATATAAGTACACTCATGTCCTATAATGCCCTCAGAGGCCAGAAGAGGGTGTCAGCTCTCCTGGAACTGGAGTTAGGGATGGTTGTTAGCTGCCACTTGGGTGGTGGAAACTGAACCTGGGTCCTCTGCAAGGGCAGCCAGTGCTCTTAACCATGGAGCTATCTCTCCAGACCAAGTTGTTTTTGTTTGTTTTAAAGAAAAGCTTTATCATTCTTACAGAATATGTAAGCTTCTAGACAGATTCTAGTTTGCTTACTGGTCACAAACTTACCATGAGAGGATTTTTTGGACATCTGTAAAGAGAATCATTTTATTATAACTTTCTATTTTTGAGACTTTTATACAGGTGAAATACAATGAGATACAATCATATCCAATACCCCCGAGGTCTTATTTTAGTTATACAATATAATATGTAATATAGCATATATTATAGCTTCTTTTTTTTTAAAAAAAAATCAATTTCTAGGATCCCATAGACTTTGGAGAAACAGTAGGAGGAACACTCGTCCGATGTTTGGGCATTGGCAAGCATAGGCAGGTACCAGCAGGGAGGACAGTCACCAGCATTTACAACAGAAACAGAGGCTCTGAGCTGATGAGGAAGAGGCCTTGTACCTGCACATCAGCCTGACTCATGTGAATGGAAGTATCTCTGTCCCATGAACTCTAGTCAGAGCCCATCCAGTGAACCAAGGTTATGGTATTGGATCTTTATTTCTTTTTCCTTTTTAAAGGCTGGACTCCAACATGATATGTAGTCAAGGATGGCCTTGAATTCTTCATCCTCTTGACTCCACTTCCAAAGTACTGTGACTGCAGGTATGTACCACTGTACTCTCTGAGTTGAATGTTCTGATCCACATATGGTATGAGAGTAGGAAGGAAGTTCACTGTGGGAGGCAGAGTAATATCTTCAGACTATGCACAGAGATCGTCTCCTAATCCCTGCAATCCAAATGAAGGTCAAATGGCAAAGAGAATAAGGCTGCCAATTAACTGACTTAAAATGAGGAGAGCACCATGGCTCATGCAGGGGGCACAATGCAGCCGTCACAAGAGTCCTTCAGGGTGCGGGAGGGAGGAAGAAAAGGGCAACCAGAGAGAAGGGAATAAGAAAAAGGCGTGCCCAGACGTCGCCAGCTTTAAAGACAGATGGAGGGTCCACAGCCAAAGAACATGGGAAGTTTCTGGAAACTAGAAAGGGCAAGGGAAGAAGAAACTACACATAAGGCTTCTAGAAGGAGCAGAGAGCCCTGATGACATCTTGGCTTTAAAGTCAATGAGACCTATTTTGGACTTCTGATCTCCAGAACTGTAAGACTGTAAATTTGTCTTGTTTTGAGCCACTGAGTTGATGATAATTTATGATGACAGGAACAGAAAACTAAAGTACTTAGCAGGAAATTAGGGTGCTCTTTCCTGAAGGAGGAGGTGCTGGCCAGGAAGATAGGCTAGAGCAGTTGTGTTCTGCAAACCAGACTCTGGGGCTCTTCTTCTATGGCTCCCTGGGTATTTTCCAGGGGAGAAGGAGTCTGCTTTCAGTGACATCCATAGTCATGCAGACCTGTCCCACAAAGCAAATGCTCACAGCACCTGCTAGCAAGAGCAGAAAAGCATAAGAGTGTGGCCACCTATGGCACTGCACAGCCTGGACACCTGCTTCTTCCATTCTCCACTCATAGCCAGAAGCAAGTTACTCAATCTTTCAAGGCTTCAGCAAGGTGATGATAACTATCTGATAGGGGTTTTATGAAGATTAAAGACTTGATACATATAAAGAACTCAGCCTCACTGGTGGCACATAGGTAATACTTAAGAAATGTTAATAGTTGTTGTTGGGACTAATCCTTTTAAGAAATATAGTATACTTGGGGCTGGAGAGATGGCTCAGTGGTTAAGAACACTGACTGTTCTTGCAGAAGACCTGGGTTCGAATCCCAGCACCCACATGGCAGCTAACAACTGTCTGTAACTCCAGTTCCAGGGGATCTGACAGCCTCTTTGGTCCTCTGTGGGCATTGCACAACATGGGTGTACTTACCCACATGCAGGCAATATACACACATATACATAAAATAAAAATAAATAAAATATTTTTAAAAAAGAAATATAGTATACTCTGAGGCATGCAGCAAGCTTCTCTCCCAGCCAGTTCATTCAAGTTCAAGTTTAATTTAAACTGCAAGTCTTGAAAACAGAAACCTTTCTCTGCTTCCTACTTAGATTGTCTGATGTGCACTAGCACAGCAGTATTGGTGTCAGGCAGCAACGGCTCAAGACTTCAGGCTCAAAAAGCATATAGTGAGCCAGTCAGGGTAGGTGGCTCATGCCTGTAATCCCAGCACTCAGGTGACTGAGGCAGAAGGATCAGAGTTCAAGGCCCACTTGAGTTACAGACTCTGAAGAAAACTCAAAACACAGAGAAGAAAAGAAAACATAAAATATGCTTTCCAGGGTAGGAGCCAGGCAGAGGAAGGAGGGTCCTATTAGCACAAGGAAAAAAAAAACAAAAAACAAAAAAACTTGACAGACAAATGTATAATGAGATTCAAATTCATTTAAAACAAAGTAGCCTGTAGTTATAGTGTTTGTTTTTGTTATACTTTCCTATTCTTGATCTTAATGTACCCATTTGCTATGGAATATTTTGTTTTATAATAAAATCTCTGGGGTGCATCAAAAAAAAATATACATAGTATAATCCTGGCCCTGGAGTCAGACTACCTGGGTATGAAACTCACCTCTGTTACTTAGAACTTCCCTGTTAGGACAAGTGATTAAATATCTCTGAGCTCAGTTTTATTCCTGTGCAAAATGGAAATAGTATGGGTACTTATTTATAGAGTGGTGATGAGGATCATGTTACCACATCTTAAGTACTAGCCAGTGCTTGATGCATACTGTCTTTCATCACCATCCCCTTTAGGAGGGAGTGGCCCCCTGGATGGTTGATAACTAAATATCCACCTCCTGGATGGTTCAGTGGCATCTCACTGAACCATCACCCAGATCTTTCAGGTTGGGAAGAACAATGGTTGTTGTAGTAGTTTGAATGAGAATGTCCCTCATAGGCTCCAAGTATTTGGACATTTTGTCCTCAGTTGGTGGTGCTTTTTTGGGAGGTCTTAGAAGGTGTGGCCATGCTGGAGGAAGCAGGTCACTGGGGGCAGACATAGAGAGTTCTAAAGCCTTGCAGGATCTCAAATCATTGTTGCTTTGTGCCTGCTTGAAGACATGAGAGCTTAGCCTCTGCTGTTCCTCCTCCAGCCACATCTGCCACCATGCCTCCCTGCCATGATGGACTCTTATCCCTTTGGAACCATAAGCTCAAATAAACTCTTCCTTTTATAAGTTGATTTTGTCAATGTTTCTATCACAGCACCAGAAAAGTAACTAATATAGTTACCACACCAAGGAAGTCACAGGAAGCAACACCACCTTTTCTTTTATTTATTATTAATTTATTTTTTAATTTTTACAAAAACTTTATTGAGAATTTCATACATGCATATAAGGTGTTTTGATCAAATCCATGCCCACTCCCTCCCCTCCAACATTCCAAGAGGTAACCCTAAAAACTTTTAAGGATTAGATACAAGCTCCCAAATACTTTTGACATTTTTGGCCTTGGAACAGAGTATGTTGCTAATAGGCCCAAAGATATTTTGACTTTTAGCCAAGAAACTGGCTACATTTCTTTGGGGTCTTTTTATCCTAATTGCCTAGCCAATTCCTACGTCCTATTCTTATCACACCATCCTCGGAAGGGGTTACCCAAATTGTCAATAGGGAATAGGGACGCTGACCACTCTGGCTTCTTCCATGCTGAACAGAGACACAGGGTGAGGCAATTGGAGTACCCCTTCAGTGGGTCTATTTAAAAGACTCTCAAATTGTGTAACTTGTCCATTGGAGTTTCTTGACAAGGGCTTCCAAAAGCATCCCACTATTGGGTTCTTCCTCATTTTTCTTTTGTCTTCCAAGGCTGGACTAGCTGGCTGGGAAGAGTGGCTGAAAAGAGTGGCTGGACACTCAGGAGTGCTTGGCACTCCTTTAATGAATGAGCACAATCGTCAACAAGCCCAATTGTGAATATGTTTAATGATCAGGCTCAGCTGAAGTCCTGATGATGGTAGTTATTTCATGCAGAAGGGACTGCTGTATAGCATCATCTTATTAAAAGGACCTGGAATTTAAAAGGATTTGGTGCTAGAAGCCACATATGAGGAACAACATAAGTAGTTTATTTTTCTGAGTCTGTGTTACTTCACTTAGTATAACAGTTTCTAGATCCATCCATTTACCTGCAAATTTCACTATTTCATCTTTCTTTACTGCTGAATAGAACTCCATTGAACACCACTTTTTCTTTTCAGTAAAGCAAAGCTTGGCAGCACCAGGACAAGGTGCATACTTATTGCATGAACAGCAAGGACAGTGGGAAATTTGTTATCTAAAGCATACCATACTCTGTGGGACTCCTAAAAGGTCTGCAGAGTGAGCCCACCTTCTCCTTTCTGCTTGTTGTTTTTACACACACGGTAACATGGAGAGAACATTAGGTTAAGGAACCTTGTCATTTTCTTATTGAGAGCAGTTCTTTTCAACAATACCAAGAACTTGCACTCCAATAGATTACTGCAAGAAATGCGACAGCCCATTTGTAAACAAATGGATCGTTTGATGGCAACAGTTGATTTAATCAAAGCATTCCGGTTCTCCCCCATGTGAGCCCACACTAGGAATGAGCCAATCCAATTGGTGAAAAATATTTGTTTTATCTTTGCCACATTTACTTACTCCTAGGGACTGTTTAACTTGATTGGGCAGAGAAGTTGGAAAGAACAAAAATACTCCAGGCATTCTACGTCTCTGGCAACTGGCAGGAATGCCAGCTTTCTGGCAGTATTCTTACTGTGGCCTGTTCTTGGCAGTTTTTCAAATTCCTTGCCCTCACCCTTTGAGTCAGAGAATCGACCCATTTCTATCTACACCAGGCTTTAGGGGAAGGTGTTACAGACTTGGAATTAGAGAAAATAAGTGATTTAGTCTTTCCTTGCTATATACATGATTTCCAAATATGATACTTATTCTAAAAATTTATTGACAAATTTATCTATTCAAGGCATTGTGTTAGGTGATAACAGAAAGCAATGATAGATTAGACATAGGTTAAAGCTCAGGAAATCTGCAGTGTCAGAAGACCCATACCACACACACAAATCCCTGTGGGGAGTAGAAACTCCAGGTAGCTCTGTGGCTGGGTTCCCTGGAAGCTTGTGAATAGCTCCTGTGCAGAGGGAAGACTCTCAAAGGGAAGTTTAAAGCTCACCATTAAAGCAGAAGAGAACAGAGGAGGGCCAGGGGGATGGCTTAACCGGCAATGGTGCTTGCTGCTGACTCTGAGTTCAATTCCCAGAACCCACATGCTAAAAGAACCAACTCCTTCAAGTTGTCTTCTGACGTCCCTATGGGCAACCTGATGTGTGTACACAGGCACGCATGCATACACACACAAATACATATTAAATTGTTTTGTTAAAGAAGAGGGCAGAGGAGAAGCTGAGCAAAGCAGTGGCTGCTGAGTTGGGGAGGATAAAAACATACACAGTCCTTAGGCCCCACATCTGCTGACTCAACACAATGTATTTCAGTCATATTCATCTCCTGTCACTCTCTGCCTTCCCACTCACGTTAATCCTTTTCTCTTTCCAACTAGTCTTCTACTTTCATATCTTTTTATTAATGTGATTCAATGAGTTCTATTAGGGTTATTTATAGGAGTGTGGGTGAAAACCTGTTTACAGGAGCATGTACACCCCACCAGTGACTACACCAGTCAAGAAAACATCCTCCCACCCCAGCCTGTCAACCCTTATCTATATGTAAATCCTTCCATGAGAGAGTGTTGACAGGCCCAATCTTGTAGAGATCTTGTACACATAATCACAGCTGCTGTGAGTTAGAGTACAACAGCCATGTTACTCCCAGAAGTCAGTGCCCCTCTTGCTTTTTTCTTACATTTTTTCCACCCTTTCTTTGTAATGTTCCCTGGGCCTCAGAAGGGGTGATATAGATGTCCCCATATGGTTGGACAATCAATAGTTATTTATTCTCAGTACACATCCAGTGTGAATCTCTGAAGTCACCATGGATCATTGCAAAAAGCAGCTTCTCTCCAGTTGGTAAGATGGCTCTGTGGGTAAAGGCACTTGCTACATAAGCCTGATGAGCTGGGTTCTTGTGGGATTTCCAGAAAGTTAAGATGCTCTTAACTGCTGAGTCATCCTTCCAGCCCTAAGATGATCTATTCTTGAGCCAAATATGAATGACCATGGCCTGAGAACACAGAATCAGTTTATCTCAAATAACTTGTTCCAACATAGAAATGATTTCATGAAATTTTTTTTAGGTACAGGAAAATATAAAATCAGATATTAAGACATTTTTCAAATACATTTGTGGGGACATCAGTAGGTGGGTGACAGCAAAGCAGGGGCATGTATGCTGTAGGGATCAGGTGCTCTATCTGATGACATTCTTAACTTTTGGGTTGTTAGAAGCTAGTGGTCTGCTAAGTTAATACATCCCAAAACATTTTACCTGATAAGAAAAAGGTCTAAGGTCAAATACAAAATAAGTGGCTCTCAAGAGGGTTAAGACAGCCCATCTGCAACATTCAAACTCCCTACTACACAATGATCTAATCAGTAAATCAGTTTTGCAAAATTTTTAACATAGATGTGACTTTTTTTCCTAGAATTTTACATCATATTTCCTAAACAATACATTATAACAACTATGTATTATTTACATGGCATTAGGCATTATGAGAAATGTAGAGGTGAGTTAAAGCATACAGGGGGATGTGAAGGTCATATGTAAATATAATGCCATTTTACAGAAGGGTTCAAGCATCTCAGACTTTAGTATATGGAGAAGATCCTGGGATCCATTCCTGTGGATAACCAAGGGTGGCCATATTTGATCTTTGTCCCTCATTCCTGACACAGAATTTAGAAACCCTTAGAAATTATTGTCTTTTCTATGCTAATAAGATTGCTCCATGTGGGAGAAGAGTTCTAGATAATTCTAGTTGGGGCTGGGTGCTGGCTACCAAACTCTTCACATTTTAGAAAGTTCTTAGGGACAGGGAGATAAATGGCTAAAAGCGCTTACTTACCAGAAAAGCTTGATGACTGATCCCCAGAACTCACATAGAAAGCTGAGTACATTAGGTGCAAACATTTGTGATCCCAACATTCCTATGGTAAGATGGGAGGCAGGAACAGGAGAATTGGCTGGAAGTTCACAGGCCGGCTAGCCTGGTACAGTGGCAGAGATAAGAGAGACCCTGCTTCAAAGACAAGGTAGGAGAGAACTGACTCCTGAAAAGTTGCCCTCTGACCTCCACAAACACACAGTGGCATCCATACTCACATACACATATGCACACATACACATACACAATCAATCAACAAAGAAATAAGTAAATAAATAAAGATTTATAAGCATTGGCTCCCAGTTTTCTAAGGAGGGAGGGCTGCAGACTGTGTTCAATGACTATTATGGTTTGGGGTCTGAACTGCCTCAAAGCCACATGTTGAAGCTTGTAGCATCATTAGGAGGTGATAGAACCTTTAAGAGGTGGAGCTGTTTCACTAAAATTTTCCCTTTTCCCTCCCTGGGGAACCCGCGTGCCCTCTGAGGACTCTAGGGTCTCTGGGTCCTGATGTGGATTGACAAACTGACATAAGACATTCTATCTGGATTTTGCATAGTTTATATGACATTTGGGAGGGGGTGTGTGGCCTGAATTCTCTCTGGGTCTCCTGTGTGATCAGACAAACCATATAATATATTTTATGTGTATTTATTAACTTACAAAGGAATGAGTACGCAGTGCCTAGCACACGCCTCAGAGCCCGCTTTATCAGACTGTGTCACGCCCATAATTCCTCTCTCACCTCTGGGGCCAGCGATCACCCCAGGTCCATAAAAGTCAGTCTATTCTGTCTTTCAGCTCTTGCTCATGGCTTTCCCAGGGCCTGTCTGCTTCCCCAAGGCTTGCATGCTTCCCCAAAGCAAGGGGCTTCTCCAGCTGGGCTCACAGCTTCCATTCCCAGAGGGCTCCTAGCCACAAGCCCTGTAGTCCACACTCTGCAGCAGGCCCCGCCCACTGGAGGAATTAATGGAGCACCCCGCCCATCAGGAGACAGGGTGACTTATAAAAACATGGATTTTTATAGGCTTTTCCTTTTCCATATTTAAAATGCACACACCATCCATCTCCCACCCCCAGTCTCTCTCACCAGCCCTTGGCCTATGCCCAATATGGTGGCAGCTCCACCCCTTTTTCCCAGTGTGTGCCGCTTCTCTCTGGGTCTCTAGACCCACCCCCTCTTTTCCTCAGAGGACACATTTACCCAACAGGAGCCTAAAGGGAGGAAGTTGGATCTTGCCCTTGAAGGAGTTACGAGCATGCCAGCTCTAGTTTCTCTTTGCTTTCTACTCCTCTGCTATGAGGTTACCATCGGTCACAGCAACAGAGAACCATAGACAGAAGATGCTGAAAATGTGATCATTAAATTCATTATCTCTAGAAGTCTGTCACAGTGACAGAAAGCTAACACCATGACCAATGGTTGAATCAGTCATGTCTACATAATGGAACTGCTCTTCACATCTCAGCAACAGGGTGGAGAGAGCCTCTGGGGCGATGAACGCATCACCCTTCAGGAAAGTGGTTCATTCCAACCCCACAGAGATATGTACCCCTCAGCTGGCTGCTGATTTGCATCTTTTATAACGAACTGTACTATTACAGGCCGCAGTTTTGGACTAGGCTCCTGTACCACACTAAAGTCAAACATCAGTAAATGAAATCTAAACTGGTATGTGACTTTCCAAGAAACCAGGAGAAAGAAAACAGTCAAATTTCTCTCAAAGGTCAGTTTTGATTGGCATGATAATGAAGCTCTCTCTGCCTTAATCCTTACCCACAATAGGTGGTCTGAAGCAAGCCAATATAAACAGATATTTTTCTATTCTTATATCTCCCTGCTCAATGCCTTACTAGGAAAGTAGCTCTGACATAATAAATTCACTTTTGTTCTTTACTTATACTTTTTCTCCCAGCTTTTCTCAGTCTATAGAATCCTCTGTTGAGCCTCTTAAAACATTTCTGCTATAGAATGAAATATTTCCTGAATAAAAAAAATTAAAAGCATTGGGAAGCATGCATGAAACCCCAGGTTTGGTCTCCAGCACCCCTTAAAATTGGTCTTGGTTCTGTATACCTAAAACCCCAGCACTGTGAAGGTAGAGGCAGGAGTATCAGAAGATAAGATCATTCTTGTCTACATAGCAAGTTCAAAGCCAGCCTGGGCTGCATGAGACCTTGTCTCAAAAAATCCAGTAGTTTAAAAGAAGTCAGTTAAGATCTATAAATTGTAATTTTGCCCTTTGATGCTAGAAAACACATTTTCCTACATTCTGTGAGAAGTTCTAGTAAATGATTGAACCTCAGGGGACAATTCATAGGAACCCTGAGATTGCGGTCTGTTTGGTGTGTGGGTCATCCAGGGGGCTGTACTTGATGCTAGTGTCTTCAGTGTTGTGTGACTGAGCCCTTCAACTTGTGGGATCGTCTGCTAACTTCAGGTAGATGTTGTGTGAACTAAATCGAGTTTGATACCTCAGTGGTATCATAGAATTAGAGAACTGGTTGGTGTGAGGGAAAAGCTCACGTTAGGTGTCAAAAATGGTACCAGAAAAACACCTCCTGGTGTAGACAGGAGGATCAGGACTTCAAAGTCATCTTCAGCTATACATCAAGTTCAAGACCAGACTGGGATACATAAAACCCTATTTCAATCCCCCTCCCCCGAGTCCCACTTCTGGATAGAACTCAAGTCTGGCTTAAGAAATTGCCAATCTAGACATACTCCAAAACTGTAGGACCCAAAGATACTATGGAGGACTGCAGGGGTTCAAGGGACAGATCAGGAAAGGACTTACAACCTCCCCTCCTCCCTACAAGCCAGAACCCCACAAATACTGAGGCTTCAGAGACCAAAGGTTCCCACCCTCTCCTCTACCATACAGCCCCAAGTGGAACTTTCTAGAACCAGAGGGATCTTTGAGCTTTACCTTTCAAATCAGAGCAGCTGTGTCAGCCATCCATTCCATACGTATCTTTTTTTTTAAATATTGTTTTATGTATATGAGTATATTGGCTGCATGTAGATAGGTGCATCTGTGTGTGCATTGCCCATAGAGGTCAGAAGAGGGTGTTGGATCCCCTGGAACTGGAGTTGCAGATGGTTGTTAGCTGTCATGTGGGTGTTGGGATTCAAATCTGGGTCCTCTGCAAGAGCAGCCACTGCTCTTAACCACTGAGCCATCTCTCCAGCCCCTCCATACATATTCTTTTTCTTATTTTCTATTATTTAATTCCCATTCTTGCATACATGTATCGTGATGGTTTTGCTTTTGTTTGTGTATTGCTCAGTTAGGTTTTAGGATTGTTGTCTGTGTTTCTCCACCCATTTTACTATAAACTGCTCTTCAGTCACATCTCCTCCTCCTATTTACATCTTTTCTTGTTTCTCCTGTCCTTATCCCTTCCTCTTTTTACATCTTTTTTACAATTTTTATTTTTATTTCATGTGTATGAATGTTTGGCCTGCATGTATGTAAATGCACCTGTGTCCTGCAATGCCCGTAGAGGCCAGAAGAGGGCATCAGATCTCCCCGGAACTGGAGATGACTCAGGTTTGTTTCCCAGCATCCATAGGGCAGCTAACAAATACCCAGTTCCAGAGGATCCCATGCCCTCTTCTGACCTTTGAGGTTTTTGCAGGACACAAGCACACTTGCATACATGCAGTGCAAAACAGTCAAACACATAAAATAATTAAATTAATTTTAAAAAATTGGGGCTGGGCATGGCGGCACTCACTTTTAATCTCAGCACTGAGGAGGTAGAGGCAGGTGGGTCTCTGTAAGATCAAGGCCAGCGTGATCTACATATCAAGTTCCAGGCCACCTGGGTTTACAGAGAACCCAGTCTCAAAACAAATAAACAAAAGCAACAGCAAACAAACAAAGGCATAGAAAACATTTTCAAAAGAGTCCTAAGAGAAAATATCCCTCAGTTAGGAAAAGAGATCCAATCCATATACAAGAGGCATTTAGGAAATGAAACAGGTAAGAGCAGAAAAGAACCGCCCATCATCATATTATAATTAAGACCTTTAATCCCAGCACTTGGGAAGCAGAGGTAGGTAAATCTCTTTGAGTTCGAGGCCAGCCTGGTCTATATAGCGAGTTCCAGGCCAGCTGGGGCTACAGGGAGACCCTGTCTGAAAAAAGACCGAAAAAAAAACCCCTAAATATACAGAACAAAAAAGTATATTGAAAGCTGTGAAAGAGAGAGAAGCACTAAATCACATAAAAAGGTAGGCCCATCAGAATAACAGCAGATTATTCATCTGAAAATTTAAAAGCCAGAAGGGCTTGGGATGGTGTATTTCAAGTTCTGAAAGATAACTGCCAACCCAAACTACTATACCTCAGCTATCTATCATAATTGAAGGAAAAATAAAAACTTCCCAGGATAAAAGTAGACTAAAGGAGCCGGGCGTGGTGGTGTGCACCTGTAGTCCCAGCACTTGGGAGGCAGAGGCAGGCGGATCTCTGTGAGTTCAAGGCCAGCCTGGTCTACGTAGTAAGTTCCAGACCAGCCGGGGCTATAGTGAGACCCTGTTTCAAAAAGACCAAAAAAAGAAAAAAAAAGTAGACTAAAGGAATTTATGACTGCTAAGCCAGCTCTACGGAGATGATTGAGCTACAAGGCCACAAGAAAGAGTAAACCACACTAGAATAATACTAAACAAGAGAGAAGAAGAAAAAAACCAAGCACTATAAAATCAACAAAATGGCAGGAATCAATATAAAGCTTTCAACAATAATTTTGAATTAAAAAAATATTTTATTTATTTTTATTTTATGTGTATGAGTATATTGCCTGCGTGTGTATAAGTGCACCAGTGTTGTGCAATGCATGTGGAGGTCAGAAGAGACTGTCAGAGTCCCCTGGAACTGGAGTTACAGATGGCTATCAGCCACCATGTGGGTGTTGGGAATCAAATCCATGTCCTCTGCAAGAGCAGCTAGTGTTCTTAACCTCTGAGCCATCTCTCCAGCCCCAATAATTCTGAATTTTAATGGTCTCAATTCCCCAATAAAAAGGAACAGACAACTAGTAGACTGTATCAAAAGTAAGAACCATCAGTTTATCATCTCCAAGAAACAGACCTCACCACAAAAGATACTACCTTAGGTTAAAAAGGTAAAGATATTTCAAGAAAATGGATCTAGAGACCAAGCAGGGATCAGTGTTCTAATTCCTGACAAAACAGACTTCAAACAAAAACTAGTAATAAAAGATAAAGAAGGTCACTTCACACTGATTGAAGGAGAAATTCATCAAAAGGACATTATGATTCTAAAAATATATGCCCTGAACACAGGTGTACCTAATTTCATAAAACAAATACTACTAGATGTAAAGTCACATATTAATCCCAGTACAATAGTAGTGACTTCAATACCCGACTCTCACTAATTGACAAGTCAGCTCAACAAAAAATGAACAGAGAAACATTGGAGTTAAGCAACATCATCAGTCAAATAGACCTAACAGACATCTACAATATTCCATTTGAACACTGCAGATTACATGTTTTTCTCAGCAGTTCGTGGAACTTTCTCCAAAATAGATAATATACTAGGACACAACACAAGTTTTAACAAATTTAGGGAAATTGAAACAATTCCTTATACTCTATCTCATCATCATGGAATAAGTCTGCAGATCAGCAGTAAGAGAAGCCCTAGAGCACACATCAACTCATGGTGATTGAACAACATACTATTGAAAATGAATGGGGCCTTGAAGAAATCAAGAAGGAAATAATTCTTAGAATCAAATGAAAATGAAAACAATGTAAACTCAACATGTCAAAACCTATAGGATACAATAAAAACAGTCCTAAGAGAGAAATTTATATCTCCAAATATCTACATTAAGAAATCAGAGAGACCTCAAAAAATAACTTAATGATACACCTTAAAGCTCTGAGAAAGAAGAACAAGTCAAAATTCCAATCAGTAGATGGAAAGAAAGCATTAAGATCAGGGCAGAAATTAATTAAATGGAAACATCTAAACAACACAAAGAATCAAAGAAACAAAGAGTTGGTTCTTTGAGAAGATAAACAAGATAGATAAATTCTTAGCCAAAGTAATCAAAAGAAAGAGAAGAAAGACACAAGTATTAAAATTAGCCATGAAAAGGGAGCCATTAGCACAGATACTAATGAAATTCAGAAAATCATTAGGTCTTACCCAGAAAAACATACATTCAAATAAATTAGAACATCTAAAAGAAATAAATGAATTTCTAGACATGCATGACCTCTTAAAATTAAGCAAAGATGAGATAATCAATTATTAAACAGGATCTATAATCAGTGAAACTGAGCAGTAATTAAACCTCCCAAGCCTAGGCCCAGATGGATTCACTGGTAAATTTTATCAGCCTCTAAAAAAGTTAATAGCAGTGCTTTTCAAACTATTCCATGAAATAGAAAAGGAAAGAACATTACCAAGCTCCTTTTAAAATATTTTCATGGGCCTGGAGAGATGGCTCAGCGGTTAAAAACACTGGTTGCTCTTGCAGAAGACCCAGGTTTGAATCCCAGCACCCACATGGCAGCTAACAACTGTCTGTAACTCCAGTTCCCAGTTCCAGGGGATCAGATGGCTTCTTCTGTCCTCTGTGGGCATTGCATGATGTGGGTGCACTTATCTACATGCAGATAATACACTCGTACACATAAAATAAAAATAAAATATTTTTAAAAAATACAACTGAAATGACATTAAAACCTAAAAATTTTGAGAAAATTCTTTTTTTGTGTGTGCGAATATATGAGTGTAGGTGTAGGTATGTCTGTGAGTGGTGTACAAGGGCATGTGTGTGAGGGTACACAAGCCTGTGTGCACATAGAGGTTAGAAGATTTTGATCATATTCACCCCCTTACCCCACTCCTTCCAAATCCACATCCTCTTCCCTATCCACCCAACTTTGTGTCCTTCTGGGGTTTTTTTTGTTTTTTTTTTTAACCCATTGAGTCCAACTTGTGCTGCCCAATTACTCTTGGCTGTAGGGCTATCCCCCGGAGCATGGTTGACCTACCAGGGGTCACACCTTTAAAGAAAACTGACTCTCTCTTTCCCAGCAGTATCAACTTCCAACTGCTCCACAGAGGTGGGACTTCACACCCACTTCCCGCCTCTATGCTGAGATTTTGTCACGGGTCTTGTGCATGCTGTCACAACTCTGTGCCTTTATATATACAACTGCTCTGTTGTATCTGCAAAATAGTGTTTCTTTGTAGTCATCTACCACTTCTGACTCTTATAACCTTTCTGCCTCCTCTTCTGCAATGATCCTTGAGCCTTGCAGGGAAGGAGTGTGATACAGATATCCCATTTAGGGCTGAGCACTCCACAGTCTATTATTCTCTGCATGTTGACCAGTTAATCACCATCTACTGCAAGAAGAAGCTTCTCTGGTGAGGGCTGAGAGATGCACTCTTTTTTTAAACAAAGCTAGTATGTATGACCATGATACCAAAAACAGACAAACATGAAACCAAAAAAAACATAGACTAATCTGCCCGATATACATTGAAGCAAAAATTCTCAACAAAACACTTGCCAAAAATAAGTTCAAGAACACATAAAAAAGATCATTAACCAAGATCAAGTTGCATTTATTCCAGAGATGTAGGGATGATTCAATATCTATAAATCAATAAATGTTATAAATTATATCAATGGTCTCCAAGGCAGAAATCACATGGTCATTTTGATAGATGCAATAAAGTTTTTAACAAAAGTTCAACATTAATGTTAAAAGTCCTGAAGAAATTTGGGCTAGAAGGAACATAACTCAGCATAGTAAAGACTGTGTATGACAAACCTATAACCAACATTATATGAAAAGGGGGGAAACTCAAAGAATTTCCCTTAAAATCAGGAGCAAGGCAAGGATGTCCACTCTCTCCACTTGATTTCATATAGTACTGGAAGTCTTAGCTAGAGCAGTAAGAAGGTGCAGGCAAAAGGCGAGGGAAAACGGAGAAGCCAAATTATCTCTATTTGCAGATGATACGATTCTACACAAGACCCTAAAGACTGCACCAGAAAACTCTTAGAACTGATAAACCCTTTCAGCAGAGTACAAGGGTATAAAATTAACATCCCAAATCGGTAGCCTTTCTATTCACCAATGACAAGCATGATGGGAAAGAGATCGGGGAAACAAGTTCATTCACAATACCTCAAAAACAATAAAATACCTTGGAAAAACCCTCTATAGTGAAAATTTTAAAACACTGAAGAAAGAAATTGAGGAAGACACTAAAAGGTGGAACAACCTCCATGCTCATGGATTGGAGGATTAATGTGAAAATGGCTGTCCTACCAAAAGCAGACTGTAGATGCAATGCAATCCCCATCAAAATTCCAGGAACATTCTTCATAGAAATGGAAAAAAAAGAATCAAAATTCAAATGGACAGCCAAAGCAAGCCTGAGCAAAAAGAATACTGCAGGGGGGCATCGCCAAAAATGATTTCAAGTTCTACTACAGAGCCACCATAATAAAATCAGCAGGTTACAAGCACATAGATCAATGGGATGGAATAGAGGCCCTAGATACAAGGCAACTACATGCACCTGATTTTTGACAAAGATGCCAAAAAGACACATGAGAGAAAAGACAGAGTATCAGTAAGTGGTGCTAGAAAAACTGGATGTTTAAGTACAGAAGAATGAAACTAAATCCTTATCTCTCACTCTGCGTACGACTCATCTCAAATGGGTCAAGGCCTACAACATAAGACTTGAAAATCTGAAACTGCTAAAGGAAAAAGTAGGAAGTACAGTTGAAAATATAGGCATAGATAAAGACTTTCTGAATAGGACTCCAATCACTCAGGAAATAAGGAATCCAGTAATTGAAAAAAAAAATGAGACCTCAAGAGACTAAAAGACTTCTGTACAGCAAAGGAAATTGTCAATTAAAAGAAGAGGCAACCTAGAGAATGGGAGAAAATTTTTGCCAACTATATATTCAACAAAGGCTTAATATTTGGACCATATGAAGAACTCAAAAAACTAAACATCAAGGAGAAAAAAAAAAAAAACCTTAAAAAATGGGCTATGGTCCAGAACAGAGAGCTATCAAAAGAAGAAATACAAATGGCTAATAAACATTTTAAAGAGTTCAACAGGGCTGGCGAGATGACTCAGTGTTTAAGAACACTGCTGCTCTTCCAGAGGACCTGAATTCAGTTCCCAGCACCCACATCAGAAGGCTCACGACCACCTGGAACTCCAGTTCCAGGTGATCCAAAGCCCTGTTCTAGTCTCCTTGGTCACCTGCAAATATGTAGCACACACATACACATACACACACATATGATATATATACAGAGAGAGCAAGAGAGAGAGAGAGAGACAGAGACAGAGACAGAGAGACAGAGACAGAGACAGAAAAACAGAGGACATACATACACATAAATATAAATATAAAGAAATTAAAAAAAAAGTGTTCAACATCATTACACATCACAGAAATGCAAATTAAAACTTCCTTGAGATTCCACCTCACCCCAGTAAGAATTGCTTTTATTGAGAAAACAAATTATAACAAATGCTGGCAAGGATGTGGAGAAAGGGGAATTTTTATCCACTGTTGATGGGAGTGTAAATTGGTGCAGTCTCTATAGAAATTAGTGTGGAGGTTTCTCAGAAAGCTAAAAATAAAACTACTATATGACCCAGCTATTCCACTGCTGGGCATATACCCAAAGGACTCCATATCCTATACTTGCACACCCACATTTACTGCTGCTCTATCCACAATAGCTAGGAAATGGAATCAGCTAGATGTCCATCAACTGATTAGTGAATAATGAAAATGTAGTACATAAACACAATAGAAAATTTCAACTGCAAAGAAAAATAAAATTATGAATTTTTCAGGAAAAATGATGGAACTGGAAAAATTATATTAAATGAGATATCCCAGGCTGAGAAAGACAAATACCACATGTTCTGACTCATATGTGGATCCTAGCTTTGAATTTTTAGATTTGGATGCTTAACTTAGAGTTTCTAAAGACATCAGGAAGCCAGAAAGGGCCCATGAGAGAGGGGAAGGGATAGTAGAACACATGTGATATGAAAGAAAAAAGCATATGGGGGTGCGTGGGGTGCTGGAGATTAAAAGTTTGAATGAGGATAAGCAGGGAGATGGGAAGAGGAAGTGTTGTGGCATACATCAACCAAACTTAAGGATGTATAAAAGTGTCTTATGAGAACCTACTACTTTGTAAGTTAATCAAAATAAGTAAGTTTTTTGAAAGTAGTTTGAACAAAAGTACCCTGCATGGGTACACAATATCTCTGCTAGAAGACATAATTATTAGACAAAAATCTCAGGAGGCATAGGAAACCTCCTTATGAGTTACTGATCAGGGAGGCCCCAGAGACCTCCAAAACAACAAAGGCTGTTGTCATTGTGTTTGGTTGCCACTGTATTGCTGAAAACACCACACATTTAGGTTGCAGGATGTAGAGCAATCAAGTTGGAATTGACAAGGTAGCCTGTTGGCTAGCTTGCTTTCATGGTATGACCATGCCATTCAGGTTGCTGGAGGAGAAAAGACATAATGTTCTTTCCTAGCACTGGATCCTGCATGCTTCAGTAGTGACCTACTAGGCAATATGGCCACTTGTGCAACAGTGGCATGACACTTATAGAGGGACCCAAGTGCTTTCTGGCTGGATTTGAGGCCTGATTCACAGGAAGGAATTCATGCCTAGTACTGTAAACCTGGCCAAAAGCCCATAGCTGGGGAGGCCTAGGGCCCAATCTACTACTGTTTTGCTAAACGGTCATGTTGTCAAGCTAAATATTTCTAAATATTTTGTGCTTCTTTCTACCTTGAGCAGAGAAGCTTCTTTTGTATAGTTGGCAGTGGTTAATACAGAGATTCATAACTGGTCAGAGGGCTGAGAATAAGTGGCTATAGTACTCAGCCCTAAATAGAACATATATATCAATGCTCCTCAGGAAATCTTGGAGGAGGATTGCTCAGGGAATCTTGAAGGAGGAGTGGAAAAAGTGTAAAATCTGGAGGACGGGGAGGAGTGCTGTGAATGCTGCCTTCTGGACATGACATGACCACTCCACTCATGAATGCACAGCAGCTGTGGTACCTGTACAAGACTTATATAAGATCAAGCCACTCAAAATTCCAGCACAGACAAGGAAGTGGCTTACAGGTGTGGACACTGGTGAGTTGCAATTGACAATTGACTGCTGGAGTGTGGGAGACAGGCTTGAGCCTAGGGTGATATTGCAACTGTCAGGGTCACATGGTTTCTAGGAATCCAGGCTCTGTAATCTGAAACCCAGTATGCTAATGAGGCATCCTACCTGCTATTCTGTGATAGGACGTTAAGTCTGTTATGCTAATAGTATAGCATAACTATAGCATATACTTGCTGTATTGTGATAGGATGCTAAGCCTGTTATGCTAATGAGGTATCCCACTTGCTGTGCTGTGATTGGACCACTATCCCTATATAAGCTTGTGCCTTCCTGCAATAAAGCAGACCTGTGTCACTGAACCTGGTCTCCTGTGTCTGAATGTGGCTCCACTGACACAGTCTCCTCACCAGCCTTGGGGTCTGGGACCAGGCAGAAGCAGCGATGACAGGAGGCAGCACAGGGCAAGCAGAAAAGCTGCCTCAGCACCAGGCGAGCAGAAGAGCGGCTTCAGCCTAGTGCAGGTAGAAGAGTGGCCTCAGCCCAGGGCAAGTGGAGAAGCAGCCTCGATACCCATGAGAACGAAGGAGCAGCACCCATGAGAATGGAGGAGCGGCCGCCGCTGGCAGTGACCGCATTGGAGGAAGGAAAGTCATTTTTCTTTGGTGGTGTGGTGATTGATAGGTTGCCCATGCTCCAGTGGAGGTCCCCACACCCATCCACATATGGAGAACACTAACTGGGCTCAGCAGGAGTCCTAGTTAACTGTCAACTTGAGACAGCCTAGTGCTACCTGAAAAGGGAGTCTCAACTGAGGGATTTCCCAGACTGGATTATCCTGTGAGCACACCTGTGGAAGATTGTCTTGATTATATTGATGTAGGAGGGCCCAGTCCACTATGGGAGGCATCATTCCTTGGGCTGTTTAAGAAAGTAGCTAATGTAAGGTGAGTCAGCCATTTAGCTCCATCCCTCCATGGTTCATGCTGTACTTCTTGCCTGTGAGTTAGTTTCCTGGTTAGAGGTAATGCTATGTGAAATAGAAAGCAGGCCTGCCTTCAAGTTCTTGTCTGAGTTCCTATCCTGACTTGCAGTAAAGATGGACTATGTCTTAGAAGGGTAAGCCAGACAATCTTTCCTCTTTTATGTTGCTTTTTGTTAAAGTATTTTTTGTTTGTTTGTTTGTTTTGTTTGTTTGAGACAGCAGCTCCCCGTAGCCCCAGCTGGCCTGAAACTCTCTAGATGTAGGCCAAGCTGGCCTTGATCTCACAGAGATCTGTCTGCCTCTGCTTCCTGAGTGCTGGAACTAAAGGCGTATGTGGTCATGCCTAGTTGTTTAGAGTGTTTTAGTGTTGCAACAGAAAGGAATCTAGAACAGTGAGTTACAGAAAATAAAAAATAAAAAGAAGACATGAAGTCGGGAGGAGGACATTGGAACATACAGGTGAATTGTCCTGTGCTGTTTGAGCTTCCAGAGAAGCTGGCTCTGGAAGCGGGCTGCACCCCCTCATTTTAGACCCAAGCATTTTATCTCAAAGTATCCTTGAAGGCCCCTTGTCTGGGGATGGGCTGCCCCCAGCTAACTGTGTGACAGGGAGGGAAGAGAACCGCAAGAAAAAAAAAAAAATCACCTCCTTGCAAAGGTCTAGAAGGTTAGTCATTTCTAACAGAGGTTACTATTGCTTAGCCCATGATATTAATGTGCCTTCAGTGGGAAAGAGAAGCCAAAGGTCAGCCATCAGCAGCTCAGCATGGCCAGCTCAACCATGGGAAGCCCAGGCATGGACAGCTCAGCCATGGAGAGAAAGCTCAATTTGAAATGCCAGCTGACTGGCTCAACTTCCCCAGTTAGTGTCTGGATGCTTCTGAGAACCCAATTTGACAACGTTATCCTTCTCTCTTGCTATTGCTGTTTGTTCTTTTACTTGGAAGCCTCACCCAAGGGACCCTCAACTCTGCTTGGAATTCTATTGCTTGGGAACGCCAGATGACTACCTTAAAGGGGCTTCTCCTATTGATTTCTGCTGGATGTTTTACATGCCCAATTTGATGATATTTTGCTATCTATCTATCTATCTATCTATCATCTATCTATCTATCTATCTATCATCTATCTATCTATCTATCATCTATCAACCATTTATCTCTTGCTATTTATTCTTTTATTTTGGCTCACTGTTTACTTAATGAGCTCACTCATTCAAAAACAAAAATATAGCTATCATAGATCATTCTCTGGACTGTACAGAACAGATGTGTTGCGGGGGAAGACTGGAGGGTGTTGGAAGGAGAGTAGTGGACAAGTATACTCAAAATACATTGTATACATGCACGAAATTCTCAGAGGGTAAAAAAAATTATAATTTTAAAAGAGAAAATGCCTTACTATACTGCAAAGTTGTCCCAGCGTGAAGCAAAGGGGGTTTCCCTTGCCCCAGACACAGATCATTTATTGGATTGAACTGGCTCAGCAAACTTAACTAAGTTACTCCATTTTGTTCAGAGCCATTTTAGCAGTAACTTTGCTCCACACCAAAAGGAAAAGGGGGACAACCTTGGGTCTTGGGAAATTGTCCTAGCCATGAACCATGGAATGTGTTAATTCCAGACATTTTATATCTGGCTAACTGCTTGTTTTTGCTTCTGTGACTCGCTTGCTATTTTAGGTCACCTTAATACAAAGTATAAGACCACCCTGTTATTGTGTGACCACCCGGTAACTGCTGATTTCAGCTTTCTTACTATACTTGTTATAGCTAGGAAGTTGACTAACTTTAAAATTACAAAGTTGATTGCCAAGTTATATGACTGTATCACTTATCTGTGTAATGATTGGTTGTTGATAAATAGATTCAAAGTTCTGCTATGTTGTACAAACCTGATTGGTTCACAAGTGTCCTGTTTGAATAATGTTTCTGTAATCCTATAAAAACTCTGACCCAACAATCATCAGGGTTGCTTCTACTCCCGAGACAGACAGCCCTGCTGGTAGAAAAATAAAATTTACCTTGCTACTTTTCTTAAAGTGGTGTTGATGATTTTTTTGCGAACTCCATCCTGTAACAGGGATCACTTTGTTTTGTTTTTAAAGAGGATATGAAAAGGAAAGGAGACATGTTGGGGAGTTAGGGGTGCTGGAGGGAGATAATGAAGGTGGAGGTCATCAAAATATATACAAATATAAAAGTTTCAAAGAATAAATAAAAATATTATTTTTAAAAAAGAGAGGGACAAAGCTAAGAGATAGACTCAGCTAACATGTTTGGGGTGGCTGGATATTCTTACCTTATGCCATACAAGAGAGGGGGCCTGGTCCACATCGTTCATCCCTTGACTCCAAGTTGGTCTTTCAGAGCCTCAGTTAAGCTTCTCCATCACTTGCTTGCAGACCACACCCTGCTCTCTCCTATCTAGTCAGCCTTGTCACCCAGCACCCAATGTGGAATGATTAACTCTTTTCACCCTTCTGTTCACAAGAGACCCTGTCCTCATCTGTCCTAGTTACTTTCTACTGCTGTGATAAAAGCACTGACCAAAACCAACTTAGAGAGGAAAGGGTTTATTTGTTTTACAACACAGTCCATCATCAAAGGAAGTCAAGGCAGGAACCTAGCGACAGGAACACTGCTTACAGGCTTGCTTCCCTGGCCTGTGCTCAGCTGTTTTCTTTCTTTTTGTTTTTAAAAGCAAGATTTTAAAAAAAATGTTATTTTTATTTTATGAGTATGAATATATTGCCTGCATACATTTAAGCACACCATGTGCATGAAATGCCTGCAGAGGCCAGAAGAGGGTGTCAGATCCCCTGGAACTAGAGTTACAGACAGTCATTAGCTACCATATGGGTGCTGGGAATCAAACTCAGGTCCTCTGGAAGAACAGCAAATGTTGTTAAACGCTGAGGCATCTCTCTAGTCCCTCAGCCTGCCTTCTTATACAATACAGGGCTATCTGTTCAGAGGTGGCACCACTCACAGTGGGCTGGGGCCTCCCACATCATTCAGCAATCAAGAAAACGTCCCATAGACATGGCCACAGGGCAATCCAAAGAAAGCAATTTCTCAGTTGAGGTTATCTCTGCCCAGGTGTGTCAAGTTGACAAGTGAAGGTATCCAGCCAGACATCTTAACTTACTGTGGTCATCTGTGGCCATCTATGTGGCCCTCTATGCCTTTATACCCTCAAATTCCTTCCCAGCATGAAAGGCCTTGATGGAGTTCCTATAAAAGCCCACTCTCCAATTTTCTGCTTGATCTGTGTGTCTTCAACAAGTTAAGTTTTACTCATGGTCAAACTGACATACCCAAGTAGTCCAGGGAGTTCTCTTTGGCCAGCAGTATCCAGACCTGCAGAAGTCAAGTCAACCAGCATTTCAGGGAGTGGCTGGGATAGTCAGCCTTGGGGGAGGGTTGGGAGTGGCTCTGGGGTCTGAGCTTTGTGCTGTAAGGAACCAGCTCCTGGGAATAGAATTACCTCCCAACATTGCTGGGCAAGGTAACTTCCATGGGTCAAAAACAACTTCAGAGAAGGGAGGGCTGTGAACCTGCATCAACCAAGACTCAAAGCAGTTATGGGATGACCAATATTGTAAAGGGCACTTGGGCAAAGCACAATACATCAACTCCAGGGTGGCATTCAGAGACAGAAAGTGCCGCTGGCAAGTCCAGTGAGATTCACTGAACTAATCATTGAAGTCAGAAGGAGGCTCCTTTCAGTGAGAATTCTTCCAAACAAAAGAAAAATGCAAACCAAAGGAACCTGGAGAGTCCCTGGACTCTCACCTGGAAGGAAACGCCTACTGTTCAGAGCAGAATTAGAGGGATGGTCTAATTAAACCTAACACCCAAAGGTGTCCAGGAGCATGGGGAAGGTGGCTGGAGTAAGGCAAAATGAAGCCCTGGTACTGGGTGAAGAGAACATCATCCTACTGCTTTTCAGAAAACCACAACAAACACAATAACTGCTTATCAAGTGGTTACTGTTTATCAGATGCTGTGCTGGTCTGCACAATTTACAGATACGATGAGTTAGAATTTGTATCTGAATCTTGTTCACATTCCACCATGTTCCCATGAAGGTGACTGAACTCAGAATGAGGGGCCTGACAATCAGCCTTCATAACTTGCTTATAATCACTCAGCAAATGAGGGCAATTAGAACCCTAATCTTTCTTGCTCCCACACTTCTGTCCTTCCATGGTCACATTGTGTTACTTCCTTCAGACTTCCTTTCCCTGTCACTTGGTTGTATAAATCCTGCAAATAGATTGTTGGGACTTAATAAATTTTTTTTTTAAAATTAACTCTTTGAGAATTTCACGTGATGTATTTTGATCATGTTCATCCCAAACTTCTCCCCTTAATTCTTCCCAGATCAGCCCCACTTTCCTACCCCCCAAGTTTGTATACTTTTTTTTTCTTTGAGACAGTGTCTCCCTATAACCCAAGCTGGCCTGGAACTCACTATGAAGACCAAGCTGGCCTCAGTCTCACAGAGATCCACCTGCCTTTGTCTCCAGAGTGCTGGGATTAAAGGTGTGTACCATCATGCCCAGCCCTCTATTTTTTAAATCACTTGTTGACTCCAATTTATCCTGCCCATATCCTTCTGGGTATGGAGCCATCCACTGGAGCATTGTTGACCTACTAATAGCCACACCCTTAAAGAAAACTGACTTTCTCTCCCCTGGAAGCCATCAACTGTTCATAGCTCCTCAGTGGTCAGGGCTCATAAACCCCTTCCCACTGGCTTAATCTTGGACAGGCAACCACAGCTGCTTGTGAGTTAATGAATGCAGCAGTCTTGTTATGTCCAGAAGACTGTTTTGCTCCAGTCTTCACTGACGCTCTGGTTCTTACAATCTTTCCACCCCCTCTTCCATGATGGTCCCTGAACCTTGGGTAGGGAGTATGATATAGATATTCCATGTATGGACTGGTCTGTGTGATTTTCTGGGCTCAGTGTCAAAGGAAAATACTGACCTCATCCTGGAAGGGGAGGTCCATCTCCCCTCTGATAGGCTCAGTGCTCCATCTGTAAAAAAAGGACAACCCCTCTCACAGGATCATAACTTCATGCCAAGACATGTTTAGTAAGTACCTTAGGGTAGGTGGGTGGCTCCACTGTAGCAGTCTACTGAAAGAGGCTGTGCTGCCAGCTTGGGGAGGGAACAGCATAGTCTTAACACTGTGACATGCACTGACCCCCAACCATCTCTGTTTGTGCCCTTTTCCAAAAACAAAGGCCATGGAATCATAGCTTCCTGTCATCATCACAGCTGTCTGCCACTTGGATGAAGGCGTGGGCAGATGGGGCATTGCTGCTGGGAACCACTGAAGGAGGCGATTGGAGGCAAGACCAGATATGAGCTGAGGCTCCAAGGCCCATTGCTCTAGCCCACCAGACTTCTCTCAAGAAATACCTATTCAAAACATGCAATGAAACTATAGTTGTAAGGCTCTGTGGGCACACACTGCCTGTGTACCCACATGGATGTGACCCTGATGGAAGTTATTTGCATTTCTAACAAGTTCCCAGGTGACTCAGCACCATTTGGCATTTCTTTTGGAGGCAGAGACAGGTGGATCTTTGTGAGTTCGAAGGCAGCCTGGTCTACATAGTGAGTTCCAGGACTGCTGCAAGGGGACCCTGTCTCAAAAAGACAAAAAAAACCAAAAACAAAGCATTCAAAGCATCACTCAGCTGTGTGACTTTTGAGGGAAGGAAAGGGTGACATCTTCACCCATCAAGGGATCAAGGCTAACACTCTCATAGCAAAAGACAAGCTAACAAAAGAAAAGGCTAGCAAGTTGGTTTAATCATGGCTTTACCTGACTTCATGGGAGACTTCAGAAACGAGGATATAGAAGTTCAGAAAAGTCTACTTTTATACTTAGGTCCTATGAAGGATGGATAGCTGTGTAGAAATGCTATTGAGCTAGAAGGTATGATGCAATGGGAACAGATTAAGGGGGGAGGGAATCTAGCAAAGCCTGTCTGTTCAGATTCTTCTTGGCCTCCCTGTGTGGCTTTCTTCCTGCCCCATATAGAGCAGGATTTTTCTGGAAGAAGGATCATATGATCTACCAACAGACAAGGTAGGTTAGAGAATTTTTCTATGACCAGGTTTTCCGCAAAAAGGCAGAAGGATGTTAAGTGATATAGGGTTCATGGATGCTTTTGAAGGGTTTCTAGTTTCTAGGACCCATTTTGAGGAAGAGGGATTGTGGTTTCCTTAGCTTGCCTTGGAGGAAAGGAGGGCAGGAGATGGTGAGAGGGGAGTTGATCTCTGAGACCTTCCAGTGATGCTAAGTTCAAAGTACTCAGCCTGCCAAAGTGTCATATTTAGGGGTAGTGTTTCTGTGATCCAATACTCTGGGTAAAATGGAGGCAGCATTTCCTGCCTCTTGGGCTTGGGTGACACACAATGGGATAATTCCTGCATGAGGAATAGAATAGAACAAAGCACATACTGAGTGCTAGCAACAGGACTAGCACCGATAGTAATGATTTTGCTGTTAGTACCACCTCCACCTTTGTTCACGATCTTGTGTCTAATGCCTTCATCTGTGATTCTTACATTTCTTCTTCATTCTCTGCCACTCCAGTTTGAAGAAGGAACCAGAGAAGTGTGGAAGAGTGGTGGTGGGCAGGTAAGCAAGGTCAAAGCCAGGTATGACCAAAAGTCAAATCAGGAGGAGACTGATTGGCTTTAACACATTAAAAATCCCAGATCCTCCCAAATTGGTACTTGAGGGAGAATGAGTGGGAGGGTGTAGACCATGACAGTCTGCACTTCTCTGCAAAGTGAGTCTCCAGTCTATAAGAGAAATGTCTCAATGGGGGTGGAAAGCTCCAGGTGTTAGCAGAGGACAGGAAGCGGATTCAGTTTCTAGTGCCACCCTGTCCTATCTTTTCATGACTAATAAGGTGTCACTTTCCCCTCAGCATCTAGACAGAGTGTGTTCAGGTCCAGAACCCCTGCTGGCCACAAAGGGCTGTATTCAAGACTGTATTCAAGCCAGGCTTATACTATCTCCTGTTTCTCAGGGCTGATCTGATCTGTCCCACATGGAAAGTGTCTAGTGCTCTCCAGCTCTAGGGAGAGGAAAAGCATGCCAGAGTTCTTCTGCATGAAGTCTCCACTGTGGAATCTCCCTGGCACTTAAAATGCTGGTGTCTAGGGCTCTGACTGAATTAATTCAGGGAACAGTCTAGGCACTGGGGCTTAAAACACCCTACAGATGCTACCATAAGATCCAAAGTTGTGAGCCAGTGCTGTTCTTCTTACTCAGTTCTGGGTTGTTCTCTGAGGACCCTTTGCTGTATAGCAGATATGGAGGATGACCACCATCAGGGGAACCTCCATTATTTGCTGGCATGTCTTTGCCTTAATAGCTACCCAAGGAAGTCTGCAGGACCCCCAGAATGGTCATCAGGGAGAACCATTACACTGTAAGGCCAGGCTGGCCTTCGGAATCATGACCCTCCCCCTGGGAAGATCACCAGGTCAGCCTGAGAAGAGAGACCAGTGAGGGGATTCTAGGGCTATGTCTAGGTGTGGTCCCCTAGACATGAAATGGCTCCTGGAGTTGTACCGGACAGGCGCCCCTTCTCCACAGCATTCACACAAGTGCACTGAGACAGTTTTCAGTACTTGTACCCTGGCCCTAAACAAGAGCATTTCCCTGACCCACCCTCTCTGCCAGGCTGAGTTGCCTTTCCAGTCACAATCTTAGATCAGTTCTGCAAATATTATTGAACCCCTATTCTCTGACAAGCATCATACTAGGAACTGGGAGGCATGCAATGATCGTGTTGTTTATCCATATCCTTCTCAGAATGTTGACGTTGAGCAAGTTACTTGCTTCTCCACAGTTTAGTTTCTTGATCTGCAAAATCTGATCTTCTCAAGACTTATCTTGAAAAGTTGTGAAAACTCAGTGAGTTAATACATTAAAAAAAAAAACCACCAAAAAACACCTGACTCTTAGAAGGATGCCTTAGAACTCTTAGAAGGACTATATTAAGTACCTAATATATCATAGCCAATATTGTTATTATTTTTTAAATTGTTTGCCATGGTCCAAATGCTTGTGTTCCCCTGCAATTCACATATTGAAATACAATCTCCAATGGAGCAATACTAGGAAGAGGGGCTTATAGGAGGTGATTAGGTCATGAGGGCAGAACCCTCAAAATGAGATGAGTGTCCTTGTAAAAGTGTCCTGGGGCTAGAGGGATGCTCAGTGGTTAAGGGCACTGGCTGCTTTTGCAGAGGACCTGGGTTTGAGTCCCAGAACCTAATTTGTGGCTAACAATCATCTGTAACTCCAGTTCCAGAGTATCTGATGTCCTCTTCCAACCTCCTTGGGCATTGCACAACATGGTTGCACCTACCTACATGCAGGCAAAATATTCACACACATAAAATAAAAAATGTTTGCCCTTAGTGCTATGTGAGGGCACAACTAGAAGGTGCCTCTGAAGTAACGAGCAAGACCTCACCAGATTAGGAATCTGTAGACACTTTGATCTGACCTTCCCAGTCCCCAGAATGGTGAACAACAAATTTCTGTTGTTTCTAAACTTCCCAGTATAAAGAATTTTGTTCTAGCAGCCTGAATGGACTAAGGCATGATTATTACTACTGCTACCACGGAAAACAAGACAGATACAGTCTTCAAGCTAATGGAATTTACAAGGTAATGGGAGAAAGCAATTCTAAACAGCATCCTAGGTGCTAATCTACCCAGACTTAGATGCAGACGCTGGCACTGAAGGAAGATTGGGGGGTGGGGCCTGGACAGGATTGGGGGGTTATTCTGAAGGTGTCTTAAAGAAAATAATGGTGGAGGTGGACGTGGTGGTGTGTGCCTTTAATCCCAGTAGTTGGGAAGCAGAGGCAGGCAGATCTCTGTTAAATTCAAGACCAGCCTGGTCTACGTTGCAAGTTCCAGGCCAGCTGGGGCTACAGGGAGACCTTGTCTCAAGAAGACCAAAAAAAGAAGAAGAAGGAGGGGGGGGGAGGGGGAGGGGGAGGAGGAAAATAATGGCCTAGCCTAGGTGAGAAGTACAGTTTTCAGGTATGGGAAAGATTTAGGGGGAGAGAATAATCTAGGCAGAGGAACAAACACTCTTCAGTTTGCAGATGAGAAAGGAGTGGGTCTGGAGAAGCAGAGGGTGAAGAGGAGTGAGAGGTCATATAGGCCTGGTAGGAGATGATACAGAGGGTGGACTTGCTCTGATGGTGGAAGAAACATAGATCTTTCCACTTAGTAGCTCGAAGTCAAGCAGGAGAGATGGAATACAACAGATCATTTATGATTTTATTAATACATTTAATATTAGGGACATAGAAAGGAGGAACCCAAACTCTGCTGTGGCAGATAGGAGCTTGTGGAAAAAGCGAAGATGAAACACCTAGACTCACACTGACAGATGTCACCAGGAAACAGTTCCTCCCTCAGTGCACGCCACATTACCATCCGTCCCAGGCTCTTTTGCTATGACACCATCCTCTCCCAGGCCAGAAACCTTAGTGTGTCCCCAGGGCTACTTTCTCCCTCCATCTACCCTGCTGCACAGTCAATCAATGACTGAGTCCTGTGGAGCGACTGCCTCTGCAACCCTTCAATTTTCCTAAGCAAAGATTTCATTCTCTGTCAAGGGATGATTTCAGCAACAATGTACATCTAGTTCCTTTGCTCTGACCAGCTTCACTTTGTTCACAGGGACTGCCAGAGTGAGATTCCCATTGTGTAAGTCAAGTTACGTTAGTTTCTCCCTGGGGTAAAACTCTCCAGTTTCTACAGCATTTTGTCCTACCTGCATTTATATCCACCCATAAGTCTGTCATGAGCTAAGAATAAATGTGTACAAAACAACTGCAGTTCCTTTGGAGAACTGCACAAGCACCGGGCTTACACATTATTTAGTACAAAAAGTATGTCAGAATTCCCATGTGTAATTTCACTAACCTGAACTATTCTTTCTTGATAAACCTGAATTGAAGCATTTTGTCCTACCTGCATTTATATCCACCCATAAGTCTGTCATGAGCTAAGAATAAATGTGTACAAAACAACTGCAGTTCCTTTGGAGAACTGCACAAGCACCGGGCTTACACATTATTTAGTACAAAAAGTATGTCAGAATTCCCATGTGTAATTTCACTAACCTGAACTATTCTTTCTTGATAAACCTGAATTGAAGTTGGAAGACCTTTTAGTAGGCCATTAAATATAT
>NW_008331484.1:272964-273353 GCF_000622305.1 Nannospalax galili | reverse complement strand
TATAAATATGATGAAAAATTATGATAAATATATATACATATACCATCCTTGACTTCTCTGTATGTCTTTCTAGAATGAAAACAATATATATATGTTAAAATATGGGCTAGAGAGAAGGAAGGTTATTCACTGATGGATTTTTTTTTCAATTTTACTAACTTTAAAAGAATTTCTTTTAAATTATTTATTTTATTTTGGGGCTGGAGAGATGGCTCAGTGGTTAAGAGCACTGACTGCTCTTGAAGAGGACCCAGGTTCAATTCCCAGCACCCACATGGTGGCTTCAAACTGTCATCAACCCCAGTTCCAGGGAAATCCGAAGCCCTCTTCTGACCTCCGCAGCATTGCATGACATGGGTGCACTCACATACATGCAGGCAATACACTCA
>NW_008331484.1:237674-271717 GCF_000622305.1 Nannospalax galili | reverse complement strand
TGTCAGATTCCCTGGAACTGGAGTTACAGACCATTGTTAGCCAGTATGTGGGTGTTGGGAATCGAACTTGGGTCCTCCGCAACAGCAGCCAGTGCTCTTAACCATTGAGCCATCTCTCCAAAAATTATTTATTTTATTTTATGGGTATGAGTGTATTGCCTGCACATATGTAAGTGCAGCTGTGTCTCACAACGCCCATGGAGGCCAGAAGAGGGTGTCAGATCCCAGAACTGGAATTACAGATGATTGTTAGCTGCCATGTGGGTGCTGGGAACTGAACCCGGTCCTCTGCAAGAGCAGCCAGTGCGCTTAACTGCTGAGTCATCTCTCTTGCCCCAATTTCACTAATTTCTTAAATGTAAGAAAAATGTAAGATGACAGCTTTTCACCCTCTTTGTTCTTCTCCAAGGTAGTTCTTTCTAGTTTTGTTCTTTTAATGGTCAGTTTCTTTAGGGAATAATTTGCATAAAATGAAATCTGTTCCTTCCAGCATCACTGAGTTGTGTCACTTGTCCATGGTCTTATAACGGCAGCCTTAACCAAAATATGGAACCTGTCTATTCAACCCACATATGCCCTCCTGCTCCTTTGCTGTCCCTCTCCTCACACACATTCCATTTCCTGGAAATGCCTAATCTGTTTCCTAGAATGTCATATAATAATATAGTATGCAGTCTTTTATATGTCTTATGTACATCCTACATAGCTTATAATATTTAGCATAGTTTTTTTCTTAAATTTATTTTTATCATACGTGTATGAGTGCTTTGCCTGAATATGTGTGTGTGTGTGTGTGTGTATGTGTGTGTGTGTGTATACACTGTGTGTGCACCATGTGTGCAATGCCCACAGAGGCCAGAAGAGGGTGTTGGATCCCCCCCAAATTGAAGTCATGGGTGGATGTTAGTTGCTATGTGATTGCTGGGAACCAAACCCAGGGCCTTTGGGAGAGCAACCAGTACTCTTAACTACTGAGCCATTGCTCCAGACTCTAGAATACCACTTTTGAGAATAACATGGTTGAATACAGAAGCTGTTCCCTGCCCCCCGCCATGGCCATTTTAAATTTCTTAAATTATTTTTATTTGTGTGTGTGTGTGTTTGTGTTTGTGTGCATGTGTCTGTGTGAGTGAATGCTATGTGTGTGCTAGAGCTTGCAGAGGCCACTAGAGGATGCTGGATCCCTTGGATCTGGAGTTAAAGACGGTTGTAAGCAGCCTGATGTAGGAGCTGGGAACTGAACTCAGGACCTCTGGAAGAGCAGCAAGTGCTCTTAACCATGGAGTCATCTCTTCATCCCACTGCATGGCCATTATTTGATGACTGGGATGTAGCAAAATATATTTATGCATTCTATCTGTTAATGTGCATTTGTTTTCAGAAGTTAGGTATTTTTTAAAAAGTTATGAATATCCATGTAACAGGTCTTGGTGTGGACATATGAGGTCATTTCTCTTGCATAAATACTTAGGAGTGGTATCACTTGGTCATATAATAAGTGTTTGTTTAATGTTATAAGATGCTGTTAAGGCCACGAGTGGTAGTGCATGCCTTTAGTTCCAGCACTCAGGAGGCAAAGGCAGGCAGATCTCTGTGAGTTCAAAGCCAGCCTGGTCTACATAGTGAGTTCCAGGCCAGCTGGGGCTACAGGGAGAACCTGTCTCAAAAAGACAAAAAAAAAAAAAAAAAAAAAAAAAAAAAAAAAGCGGTTGTTTTGTTTTTAGAAAACTTATGTAGTAGTATTATATCTTCACTAAGTGTTTGATAAATTCACCAATGAAATCTTTTGAATCTGTAGTTTTATTTCTTTAATAGAAATAGGGCTATACAAATTGTCCATTCTTCCTGAATAAACTTTGGTACTTGACATTTTATTATTTTTTAAATTTTAAAAATTTATTTTTATTTTATGTATATGAGTGTTTTGCCTGCATATAAGTGCACTCATGTTGTGCAATGCCCACAGAGGCCAGAGAGGGCATTGGATCCCCTGGAACTGGAGTTATGATCAATTATTAGCCACCATGTGGGTACTGGGAATCAAAGCCAGGTCTTTTAGAAGAACAGCCAGTGCTCTTAATCTCTGAACTATCTCTTCAACCCCTGATATTTTATTATTTTGGGGTGGCCTTTTTGCAAGTTGTTGTCATATAACCATCTTCTGATTTCCCAGTTGCTACAGTGATTACCTTTATTCATTACTTCTTGTGCTATTTCCTTTTTGAGACAGGGTTTCACTATGTAGCCCTGGCTAGCCTGGAACTCTCTATGTAGACCAGGCTGGCCTTGAACCCATTGAGATCCCTCTGCCTCTGCCCCCGAGTGCTGGGATTAAAGGCATGTGCCACACCTCTGGCTTTCTTGTGCTCTCTTGTGGGGTGTGTGTATGCGTGTTGTATCTGTGTGTAACTATTCATGTGTATGTGTGCATGTATACGTGTGTGTGTGTGTGTGTGTGTGTGTGTGTGTTTGTGTGTGTGTGTAGAGGCAGAGGTCAATGTCAGGTATCATCCTGATTTGTTCTCTACCTTATTTTGTGAGACAAGGTCTCTCACTGATCCTGAAGCTCAGCAATTTGGCTTGACTGCATGACCAGCAGCTTCCAGGGATCCTCTTCTCTCCGTGCTTCCCACCCTAGTGTTAGGGCTGCACACATGACCTGACATGCCCAGATTTTACATGGGTGCTGGGATCCAAGCTCAGGTCTTTATAGATTGAATAAAGCACTTACCAATTGAGCCGTCTCCCCAGTTCTTTATGCCATTTCTATTCTCAGTTCAGGAGCTGGAGTCAACAGAGCACAATATACTTACTCTAGTTGACAGTGAGTATGAAGCAGGGGAAAGCTTAGGAGACTGTGGCAGAGTAGACAGCATTGTATACCTCCAGCTGAAAATATATTGAGAATGCCAAGTAACTGTGTGATGGCTTTGCTGGACAAATTTACCTCTTCTAAGAATGGGTTTTTTAAGGGAGGGAGGAGGGGTGAGCAAGAGAGAAACTTTTTCAGAAGAAGTAGTAATAAAAATCTTCCTAGCAAGTGTTAGAAAAGTCAAAGGGGAAACTGGCAGGACTTAGGACCATGGTGCCTAACAGCCATTTCTGAAGATTTATATTTTTTATTTTTAACTATGTATATATGTGCATATATGTATGTAGGCTTGTCCATGTGCCTGCAGGAGCCCAAGAAGAGGGTTTTGGATTCCCTGGAGCTGGAGTTATAGGCCAATGTGGGTGTTGGGAACTGAACTCAAGTCCTCTGCAAGAGAAGGACGCATTCTTAACCATTGAGCCATCTCTATAGCCTAGAGAGAGCTATTTCTAAATAGATTTCTTCTTTGGTATTTTGTAAGAAATGACTTTAGGGACTTGAGAAATGACTCAGTAGTTGAGAGCACTGGCTATTTTTTGCAGAGGACCTAGGTTCAATTCCCAGCAGTCACATGGCAGCTAGCAACTACTCATAACTCCAGTTCCAGGGAAAGCCAACATCCTCTTTTGATCTCCATGGGCATTGCAAAACACAGGTATACTTACATACGTGCAGGCAATACACTCATATACATAAAATAAAAATAAGAAATAAAATATTAAAAAATAAAAATATAAGAGAAATGACAGCTTATATTAGGACTTTTAGCACATACCAAATTGTACATACTTCTTGAATGGGAACATATTAAAATGAAACAGAAAGTACCTAACTTCCCCTCTAGATTATTTGTCCTTGGCCTATATTTGAGTATTATAAATAATTTCTGAGAAAGCCAGGTGTTGTGGCTTAGTCCTGTAATTCAAACACTCTAGAAGATTTCTGTGAGTTCCACGTCAGCCTGGACTAGAGAGTGAATTTTAAGCCAGCCAGGGCTACTGTGTCAGACCTTTTCTTAGAAAACAAATTTTTTTTTTTTTAGATTAGAACTCACAATTATTTGAATGTCCTTTATTTATTTATTTATTTATTTATTTACTTATTTATTTATTTATTTTTGAGACAGGGTCTTCCTATAGCCCCAATTGGCCTGGAACTCACTATGTAGACCAGGCTGGTCTTGAACTTACAGAAACCCACTTGCTTTTGTCTCCCCAGTGCTGGGACTAAAGGCATGTGCCACCATGCCTGGCTGAATGACCTATTTTAAAAGCAACTTTTCCTGTAGGTTTCTTTTCCACTTAAAATGTTACCTTTGTGTACATTAAACTCTACTGTTTTTAAGAAAACTCTGTTCACAAGTATAGAACAGGATTAATGCACTTTAGCTTAGTTCTGTGTATATGTAAATTAGGTATATATCCTACAAAGTATTGGTGAAGACAGATTAAAGCCTCATGTAAAGTCAAACATATTCTTACACTGGTTTTCTTACGGTGGACAGGAACAGTATGATTTTACTGTGCTAGGGTAGCAGAAAAGTCTATGGGCTTGTGTGATCAGCTGGCCTTCCCTTATAAAATGTGCATGGAGCTTTTCCTGTGATGTGTGGAGGTAGCTATGGTTTGTAAGTCTGCCTTTTGTGACTCTGCCACGTCTTTGGCTAAGGTTAGTCTCACCTTTGATTACCAATCTGCAGATTGGTTCACTGGGTGCTGTTGCTTCTCAGAATTCCGTGACTAAGCTAGGAATGGTGTTTGTTGTTTACTAACAGGTATTTCTTCTGCCTGTTCCACTTACCACATCATCATAGCAGACCTTGACCCTTGTGAACTTGTCTGGAAAGTCAAATATATCTAGAAGCTCTTGGCTAATAACACCATCAACTGTTCTTTGGGAGGCTATGGAACAGAGTTCGGAGGTTACTCAAGTGAGAAGGAAACTTTTTCTCTGTCTGTCTGTCTGTGTTCATATGTATGTGCAAGTTGGTGCACATGTGTGTGGAGGCCAGAGGACAACCTTTGGTGCCATTTCTCAAATACTGCCAACCTTGTTTTTTGAGACAGGGACTCTCATTGGCCTGGAATTCATCAGTTAGACTAGATTGGGTGACCAGGGAGCCCCAGGGACCCACCTGTCTGTCTGTCTGTCTTTCAGCACTGCAAATACATGACTGGCTCTTTTTTTTTTTTTTTTTTTCAAGCATTGATTCTAGAGCTAACTTAGGTTCTTGTGTTTACAAGGCAAACTTGTGTTTACTGACTGAGCTATTTCTTCAACCCAAGATGGAAACAATGACTCATTCACCCCAAATTTTTCATGACATTAGTGAGAAAACAAAAATCTAGAGAAAGGCCAGAGATGGCTCAGGGGGTAAAGTGCTTGCTGTGTAACCCATGTAAAAGTGGAAGGAAAGAACTGACTATACAAAGTTGTGCTCTGACCTCCACATATGCACACACATACACTAACAACAATAATAATATTCATTAAGGGGCTCCATCAAAGTTCTCTCTTCTATGAAGTGAACCAGGACCTCCCAAGGTGGTCACAGTGATGCTTCCTAGGTGTCTGTAAAGCTACATCTCACGATGTTTCACTATCTGTTGGAATTATCCTTAGATGGAATCCTTCTCATTATACTGAGACCTCCTTAAAGGGTGGGTCAAAAAGGCCTAGAACATTGGAAGGACTCACATGTTTGTTGATTAGGTGAGTCTGGTCCATGTTCTTTATTAGGTACTGTTGTTAGGAGATCAGATTTACAGGAATTGAGGAAAAACTTGATGAAAGCCAGGCTCCTATTGGTCACAGTCCAGAGGGTGAAGGATAGGATGAAGAGCAAGTCAAGGAGCACATTGAAGCAGTAGAGGAAAAAGTTAAAGGGATTGAGCCAGAAAGAAGGCAATAAAGAGGTTTCTATCTCTTTATTTAAAGATGCATTAGATTCAGTCATTCATTTATTCTCTCATTCAGTAAGTCCTTATGGGTGCCTATTACGGCCAGGTACTGCTTCATGCAGGGAGGGATACAGCAGAGAGGACACAGATCATGTTCTTGCTTATGGGGGAAAGGTGGTAAACAAATAAATGAATAGCCATTATGATGTCAGGTAGCAGAAAATGTACATGTGAAAAATAAAGTAAGAAAAAGAAATAGTGAGGAGAGAAAGACTCTCTGAGTAGAGACCTTGAGAGAGTACCATGTAGATGTTGGGGAAAGAGCACTTCAGAAAGGACAGGTACAATGGCCCCAAGGCAGGATTGGTGCATTGAGTGAAAAGGAGACAAGAGGTTAAGAGTCCTGTGGGGGAGGAGAAAAGATAAAAACTTTCTTGCACGGGTGAAATAATGTCCTTCCCAGAACTGAAGTCTTGTGACTGATGACCTCTGACTACGCAGTTCATTTCTGATACAGAGTCCCATACAGGGCCAAAGGCAAACCTTTGTTTCTCAGAAGTACTGTGATGGAATTATCCTTTGCAGCTCTTACAATAAGGGTTCTCAGCTGAGGTCCCTGGACAGACACAATGACCCTTGAAGGGAGCCTTTTCCCTCCTCCCTTCCTTCCTCTCTTCCCTCCTCCCTTCCTTCCTTCCTTCCTTCCTTCCTCCCTCCCTCCCTCCCCCCCTCCCTCCCTCCCCTTCCTTCCTTCCTTCTTTCTTTCTTTCTTTCTTTCTTTCTTTCTTTCTTTCTTTCTTTCTTTCTTTCTTTCTTTCTTTCTTTCTTTCCAGAGGAGATACCTCCCATACCCAAATGCCTACAAGACTAAATAGGAGCATAAAATAAAAAGTCCAGAAAATGTCTGTACTGCCATGGCAAATATGTTCCCTTATATGTCTTGATGAATTGTCTTTACAAACCTTTTAGCACATTTATTTATTGGGGGGGGGCATGCATGTACCATGGCATGTACATGAGGTGTGGAGGTTGGAGGACAACTTGCTGGAATTAGTTTTCTCCCTTCACCATGTGGGACCCTGGGATCCAACTCAGTTCGAGAAGCACACTTACCCACTGAGCATCTTGCTGGCTCTATATTCACTCTTTTGGGTCCCTAATTTCCCCACTTCTGGTAGACACTTAGGTCCAGGGGTCCAGAGAATTATTTCTCCACTATAAGAAAAACACACAAGGATTATGACAAAAGGCAGTTTGTATGCAGGGCTGGGCAGGCCACAGGGTGAGTGAGGGCTCTGGCTAAAGCAGGCCGCTATTGCTTTGCCTCGGTTCATCATAGCTCCAGAGACTTGTGATGACAGATTTTATACTTGGTGAGGAGAGAAGGGGGAAATCTGGATAAATTTGGGAATGGGATCATCATATTAAAAAATTTTTTTTCCTTTCTTCTCTCAATCTGGAGGAACCACATATGGCTTCCAAGGGAGGTGGTTTGTGGCACCTACATTTACAAGAATTTCTAAGAGGTCTATGATTTAAACTCTGAACTAGAACATGACCCCCTCTTCCCCCCAATATACACTTCTGTGGGAAAGATTGAAGGCATGGTCACCTGCTATGCTCCTGGGTGCCTGAAGTATGGGGAATGGGTACCATCTGCCTCACTTCTGATTCCCAACCCTAACTCGGGGCACTAATACCTGAGGTATCTGATCCTGTTCCTCTTCCTTTGCCCACCAGGGAGTCCACCATTATGAGGATGGCACAAGTAGGACATTATAAAAGGGTCTTGGCATTGAGACGCCCCCATGAGAAGTAGGAGGAGCTTGTTAGAGTAGAAGGTAGCTCTCTCCTCTTCTCCATTTTGCTCCTTCCCCTAAATCTCTCTATACTTAAACCACCCTCATCATGAGAATGCCTTGGGTTAGTTATGGAAAGCTAACTCAAATCAGGTCAGAGCAAAAATTAACTCATTGGCTCCTGTACCTGAGAAACCAGAGGTGCAGCTTCAGGAACACTGGATTCCACGTACAGGAATCTCTCCCTGTCCCTCAAGTCTCAGTTCTGCATTCTTTCTCTGTCACCTTCATTCTCTGTTAGCTCCCATGAAGGGTTAAAAATATATTGACCAATATGGTCATCATTGCAGTTTCTCTTGCAGCATTTGTATCCAGTCCTGAAGACAAGGATCTAGTTGCCTGAGGGGGTTGTGGCATTAGACCAGGCCCAGTATCCCTGGGCATGAGTCACTGCTATGGGCTAACACGGCTTCCATGTGCTCTAGAAGTGTAAGTGGCCCCAGAATCAGGGAGTGATGAGGGTGCTGTGTGTGGTGGTTGGACAGATGTGGGATGTGGTAAATCTGAAGAGGAAGGGATGGTGGACACTTAAAGGCATACCTTCTGCCCACAAGTACATTAGACTCAAATGAGACTCAGTTGCCAAAGATCATCCCATTGCTCATCCAACTTCTTCAACTTGGCAAAAGCATGTCAGTTCTAGTATTAACACATACAAATTGCAGAACTGTAAGGGTGTTCAAGCCTGGGCCATTTCTCAACGCAGGCAAAGGAAAGAGCTCCCTAGCTCGGTGAGCACCATTCCCCTTCCCTCCTCAGGTAGAACAGCAGCTCTCTGCCACTGTCAGGACATTGCCTCACTGAACAGACATGTTTCTAGATATGCAGGGACAGAACAGCTTCACTTTTGATGCCTATCCATTTTAAAGTTGAATGGGAACTTCAGGGAATCAGTTCCATGAAGTTCTCAGGCAGCCAAAGGCAAAAGTTTGTGGCAAGGGTTGTGGGTGACCATTTCATTTCATATAAGCAAAAGTAAAACAACTCAAACTCACTGAGGGTAAAAGGATGAAAGGTGAAATAATAAAGGGTGTGCCAGGTGCCAAAGCATTTTTCATAGATTATTTCAACTGTCATACCATCCCCGTAAGATAGGATCTATCATTGTCTCCATGAGAGGCTAAGTAATTTGCCAAAAATTGCGTATGTGGCAAGTGGTGACAGACTGAGAGTTTCATTCATATGTGGGAAGTCCAAACTCAAAGCCATGCTGCTAATGCTAATATATTTATTCATTCATGCATTCATTCCTGCATGTATTCTTTCATCAACGATGTTGAATGCCTCCTACATGTTGGGGACTGTTCTTGGTGCTAAAGCAGGACCCCACAGCTGTGAACAATGCAAGGACAGATGCACAAAGCTTACATTCTAGAGGAAATGACATACAAGTTAGACATCTAAGCTGGGTGTGACGACTCACACCTGTAGCCCCATAACTTCAACTCTACATCTATAGTGAAATCAGAGTGGAAAGATTGGCCAGCAGGTAGGATGTGGAGTGTGTGCGGAAGCGATCAGTCGGATGCGGCTGAGGTAGGAGGGTTCCCTTGAGTTTGGGGCTAGCCTGGGTTACAGAGCAAAATCTTATCTCAAAAATTCCCCTCTCCCCCAAAGTAAAATACCATAAACTAGGTTAGATAGTGATCAGTGTCACGGAAAGAGAAACGTGTGTGTGTGTGTGTGTGTGTGTGTGTGTGTGTAGTCTGAAAGGGATGGTGAGAAAGGAATATTAAATAGAAATCTGAGGAAGCTGTGTGCAAACCATAAAGATATCTGAAAGAAGAGCATGAGAGGAAATAGCAAATGCAAAGGACTTGAAAAGGAAGAAGAGAAGAGCAGACTGTTCTTGAAATGTCAAGGAGTTCAGTATGATTGGAGCTGAGTAACTGACACAAAGAGCCATAAGAGTGATGTCCAGAAGATAAATGGGAACAGATCTTGTAGGACCTTGCAAATGGCAGCGTTTGGTCTTTTATTTGGGTGTGATCTAGCCACTTGGGATGGGAAAGAGGAAGAAAAGGATGCAGAATTACTCTCACTTCTCTGTCAAGAGACTGCAAAGGAGCAAGGAAGCAATTTAAGAGATGCTGCAGTCACTGGGCAGAGGTTAGGGTGGTCTGGCCTGGTGTGCACTAGACATGCACCAAGCACTTCAATTCTAGGTCTATTGTGAAATCAGAGTGGAAAAATTGGCCAGCAAGTAGGATGTGGAGTGTGTGTGTGAAAGCGATCAGTCCGAGGCTCTGAGGTTTTTGGCCTGAGCAACTGAACATTGGAATCAGTGGTATGAGAGGCAGGGAGGGTGCAAATGAATGGCATGGACTTTTGTTTAAAGCAGGGAGAAGTCCTGGGGTTCAATTTGGGACATTTAATTGGAGACGCCTATTAGACATTGATAAAGCTAATTCAGAGCGGCAGAGCTCAGGAGACAGGTCATTCAGCACTGGAGTTCAAGGTCAATAGATATTGAGTAATTGAAGACACTGATTCACATGTGATTTTGGAAAAAGGGCAACTATCAAAAATATTAATAAAGTATTAAAGAAAGTCAGATTTAAAATTTCATCTGTATCCTGCGACCCATCCCCAAACACCTGCTTTCATTTCTCCACATTCCCGACTGGTCTGGCCCACATGCACACACAATGGCATAATATGATTATAGCAAAGGTCTGATTTCATGTTCTGAATTTTTCACTTGCCATGATCCCATAAATATTTTCCCACATGTCTCCTATAGTATTTCTAGAGGATTAAAAGGGCCAACAAAATGCTGGGCTCTGCTGGGAAATAGTCTAGAAACAAAAGTTGAAAATCGTACAAAGTTTGATGCCCCTAGAGTGATGTGTATACTGCAATCTGATAATGAGTCTGTTGAGGTGACTTTGAGGTAGGCTCTGAATAATGGCAGCCTACCCTACACTTCAGAGGGGCATGCTAGAAAGAAGGACCAGCATGTGCAAAGGCCCTAGGAAACAAAGGAAAGCACATGCTGTGATTTGAACAGGAAATCACACACACACACACACACACACACACACACACACACACCCGCCGCCGCCATGTGTCTGAGCAGTTGTTCCCTAGATGGTAGCACTAGTCTGAAAGGTTGTAGAGCCTTTAAGGAGGTGGAACTTAACTGAGAAAAAGTTGGTTGCTGGGGTATGCTGATTGAGAGTGCTAGAAGTGACCAACTATACCTGTTTCCTGCCCCTCCCTTCCTAAGCTACACCACCAATTCCTGCCTGTGGAGGGAGCCCTAGCCCCCAGGCTTCCCTGCCATGATGGACTGTTTCCCTTAAACTGTGAGCACAAGTAAGTCCTTCCTCCCTTAAACTGAGTCTGTCAGATATTTGGCCACAGCATCAGTTAACTAATACACCTAGTAGATTTATTTCAACTGACAAATAGGAATTATTTGTTTAATCTTTGTCAAAACTGTTAGGAATACATTTTAACTTAAAAATACAAGAGTATAGTTACACTTTTCTCTGAGATTCTCTAGTAAGGAAGGAGAAGCCATATAGGAACATTGGCCATAGTGAGCCCTAGTAAATATATCTCGTGGTTCTTAAAGTTTAATTGGGGCCTCCCACTCCACAGAAACTCTATGGAGAATCTCATTTGTTCGTTTATGATAGTCTTTCACCAAAAACTCAAATCTAGATTTTAACTGTAGAGAAAAGGCTGAGGATCTAAAGAAGGTAAATTCCCTGTCCACTTAATTAGCTACTTTGTAGAGATTTTCTAATAATTCAATTAGCTCCATCCTTTCCACCAAAGACTCTAAAAAACGAATCCCATACACAGGACTCTCGCTGACAAAGCCCGTGTTAGCTAGGATACCTCCCCTCTCATTCACCTGCCTATCATGTGGCCACAATTACTTAAAAGCAGGAAAATTACTGTGGAAAGAACGTTGGTCCAGGGCCATGGGCCATGGAGGCTGAAAACTAATTGGTTGTGTTTCCTCCCAAGGCCGGCAGGCGGGGCACCAGGCAAGGTTTGCAAACCGCACCTCCCCCATTCCCAGCCCTCCTGCCCAACTTCCTCTTAGCCGCAGCTTTTACTAAAAGTGGCCGTTGACCTTTCAATTTTTTGAGCAATGGTGCAATAGAATAGTATTTCAAAGAAAAATGGTTATCAAAATTTTGGATCCGTTTTTCCCATGAGTGTTAATAGGAAAAAAAAATTTTTTTTTAAAGTAGGTCACATTTAAAGTGGGTCGCATTTCAGGGGCGTGCGAGGATGAGGGCAGACAGAAGTTTCCACTAAGACCAGGTGGTCTCCAAAAGAGTGGGAGGTGAGGGTCCCAGTAGGGAAGAGGTGCTGGGGTCCATTCAAATTCCAGGTCCCTGGGCTCCGGCTCCTCCGGGAATCAATCCCAAAGACAAGTGCTCGGAGGCCTGGGTACCTCGGTTACCTCGCAGGCACACAGGTAAGAGAGCCTCGTCTGCAGGCCCGGCAGGTTGGCCCGGCATGCATCAGATCTCCGGAAAGACACTGCAGGCCAGAGCCCAGGAGGAAGGGAGGAGCTGGGCAGGGCTGGTGCAGAAGACTACCCGCAGGAGCTCCAGGGGGAGGGATGGAGAGCAGCCCGCGAGGCTTTAAGGAGGCTCCAGTCTCCTGCACGCTACCTTCTAAGACACCGGCCATGGGGACCGCCCCTGGCCAGCTTCCTCCGGCCCCTGGGAATGGTCACCGATCCCAGCAAGGGCTTGTCTCTCCCCTCCACCAATGTGTCTTAGAACGAGCGAGGCCTTGGGGTCTCTGGGGTCCTGCACCCTGTCCTGCTCAAGGTCGCGTCTAGAAGGCGCGGAAAGGGGGCTGGTGGCTGGAAAGGCAGTCCCCCTCCTCCACTGCGGGCCGTGGGGGGGGGAGGACGGCGGCCGCTATTCGTGGGATCAGGGTGCTCAGCTGATGCAGGTAGGGGCAGGCACTGGCTGCTCCAAAGGGGTGGGCAGCAGCCGGACGCTTCTCTTGTTTGTCCCCAACACCCCGAGGTGCGGGGTTAAGGGAGGGCGGAGTCCCAGGCCTCCACGCCGCGGCTACCGGCACCCGCACCCGCATCCCCACGCTCTCAGCCCGCCTCTCTCGAAGCCTGCGCATTAGGGCCGGAGCCTCTTTAAAGCGGTAGCGGGGGCTGCGGTCACGTGAGGCGGATTCCTGGAAAGTTCCTGGAAAGCGGCCTCCGCAGCCTCCGGGCGGGGCCCGAGGGGAGGGAGAGGGGGAGCGAGGGAGGCGCGGCGGACTGGGAAGTCGCGCGCACACTCTGCTCCGGGGACAGACGTTTAACTCTTGCCAAGTCTCGCCGCTTTTGCGGCTCCTGGGCCCTGGGCTTCCTCTGAAGCATGAGCCTTCTCTCCTGCAGCCGCCGACGCTGCGCGGGCCGCGGACAGTGCGCGCCGGGGCCCTGGGAGCGCAGCTTCGAGATCGCCGGCGCCCGGAGCCCGGAAGCCTGCGGCAGGTACCGCTGGGGAAGCCCGAAGGCTCCGCCCCGGGCTCAGTAGCTGGGGAGGGCGGCGGGCGCGGCCGCGTGCGCTGGGAGCGCCCGGCTGCCCCCGGCTTCGGCACTTAAGCGCTGCCGGGGCGGGAGTTCGAGTCGAGGCTCTGCCCCACAGCCGGGCTCAACTGCCTGCGCCCTCCGAGTCTTCCCCGACCTTGGGAAGTATTCGGGACCCTCCCTTCCCTCCCGAATTTATAATCCTAATAACCTCCCGCTCCTCCCCGTCTGCCAGCCTCCGCCCTTGCTCCTTCCTCCCTCCCTCTCCCCTTCCCACCTCCCCGCTCGCCGCTCTCTGGAGGGAAACTCGGCAGCTGCTCCGGGGCGCGGGGTGAGGCGAGGATCGCTGGGATTTTTGTCTGCCCTGGGCGCAGAAAAGTCCGGCCGTCTCTGCCCAGCGAAGAGCGGGTTGCATCCCCAGGCATCACGTTCCCAAATTAAACGTCCACAGGGGGAACTCAGGCAGACACCCCTCCTCTCCCGGGCTCCCCCGCCCCATGTCCGCTGGGGAAGCTGCTTTGTGCCCTGGCGGCGGTCGCCACGGCGGAGGTTAGAGCTCCACGTCGGCTGGTGGTACGACCCACTGCGCTCGCTGTTGCCCGCTCAGCCCCGGCCTTGCCCAGAGCTCCGGCGGGGGCTGCGCGCTCCGGCCGATTCCTCGACAGCGCCCGCGGCGGCTGCTACTGCAGCCGCGATCCCGGTCCCAGAGAGAGCGCCGCAGCCCTGCCGGCGCCGCGCACCGGGAAGCCGCGGACAGGAGGCGCGGCGGGGATGCGGTGGCCGGCGCTAGCCTCCTGCACCGCCGCACCCCAAACTGGTGGCTCGGCCCCGGGAGGGAGCCCTGTGGCGCTTTAGGGAGTGGAACGGGGTTTTGCTACCCGAGGGCCCTGGGGCTGCTGGAAGTGCAAGATGGAAATGCCAAGTGTGTGTGGGCGTTGGCGGGGCGGGGGGTAGTATTGCTCTGTTCTTTCCATTAAATATTTTTCTACTTGTCTCTGGTCAAGGCCTATCCTGACCCGCAGGTGACTGGGCTGCCAGTCTGTGAATAGAGTGTGTAGCCCTTGGGCGGGAAAACACCTTGCTCATCCTCATCCTCTCCCCCACTTCCCATCCAGGCCATCTCTTGTGTCTTGGATTGGACTGCTGCTCTTTTTGTCCTTTTTTTTTTCCCCCATCCAGAGCTGGGCAGGGCGGTAACTGGATGCTTGGGGTTAAATGGTACGGGAGCATGAAGGCGGAGGAGTCCAGGGATTTTCCACGTCTGTTTCCCCACCCCCACCCCAACCACAGGGTCCAGTTCAGACTGACCCAATCCCTGCCCCATTTTCTCTTCAGGCGATCTGTGGGTGATAGTGTCTTCGAGAGACTTTGCCATCGATCTGCCGGGACTTGGGGAGAAAGAACTAGCTGCTTCCCGTCCCCTCCGCCACCATTTCGGACATCCCTCAGAGACTGCTTTGGGGTACCCTCGGACTTCCAGCAAGGACGAGAGGGCCTCTCTGGTCCCAGCTCGGGCGACCACCTGACTCTGACTTGTTGACTCCTCTCCCATGACCCTGCGGTGCCTGGAGTCCTCCGGTAATGGCGCGGACAGGACGCGGAGCCAGTGGGGGACCGCGGGGTCGGCGGAGGAGCCGTCCCCGGAGGCGGCGCGGCTGGCCAAGGCCCTGCGGGAACTCAGTCAGACAGGTAGGGAGCTGGCGGGCCGCGACGAGAGCGGTGGCGGCCGCGATGGCGGGCAGTGCAGCTGGGACGCCAGCCCAGGTGGGAAGTCCGGGAAGCGCTGGAACTATGGCTGTGTGGCCAGGGACTGCGGGGAAGGATGCCCGCCCGCCTGGGCCGGGTTCCTTGAGAAAATGTAAAAAGAAAGTGGTTTCGGAGGGACGCTGAGGCTTGAGGGAGGGCGGAGCGCGAGCGGGACTCCTCGGAAATTGCCTCTGCGTGGACCGGGCGCTGGACCCAGTGCTGCGGCGCTGCCACTGCGGAGGGTCGGGCGCTCCGGCTCGCACCCTGGCGGGAGAAAGTGCCCAGCACCTCGGGTCCTTCAGGGTGCCAGGGCAGCGAGTGGGCGCAGCGCTCCCAGCTGCGGTTGGCTCCCGGGGTGGACCCGCCGCTGCAGCCCGGGATGGTGGCGACCAAGTTCAAGGACCAACTGTGCGGAGCGCAGCGCAGCTATCGGGTCAAGGCAGGCGGGGTGCGGCTCGTTCTGGGGGGCAGCTCGGCGGCCCGCTGAGGTCTGGGCAACTGGGAAAGAAAAGAAAAAAAAAAAAAAGGAAAGAAAGTGCATATTTTAGTTTTTGTCATATATCTCGAAAACTATTCAGGCTTTCAAAATTGTGCTCTTTAAAAGCTTAAGTCCGAGGCAAAACAACTTTTAGTAGCAATAGACAGGGGGAGAGGGAAAAGTCCCTCCTTTTGGCTTTCCAGTCTTTCCTTCTGCCTGGGCTTTCTTTCCCTTCTTGGGAGAGATCGACGAATTTCAAATTTCCTGGTGTTTTTGTTTGCTTGTTTTTTGTTTTTGGTGGTGGGAGAGCCTATTGTTCAGATTTATAAACTGCAATGTCTTTGAGTCACTTTTGTAAGCCGGATGGGACTCGGACATGGCTTAGATGAATCAAATGGAAAATTTAGGGGCATACCAAGGGCTTTGATAAACTGATACAAACTGAACCTGGGCAAATTCCAAAAGAATGTAATGAAGACTGTAAACGTGAAATGCTGGTTATCCTCACTTCCCTTTTCTCAGTGAGCTAGTTGTAATCAAAGTAGTAAACAGTGGTTCTTTCTAGGGCTTTGAGCAGAGATTCAACATTAGCAGAGGGGGGGGGGGGGGCTTCTAACCATTCCAGAAAGTTGCTCCTGTTTTTACTGGAGTTACTGGAGATGAGTTTTCTACTTTTTCCCTAACTTATAATTTACTTACTTTTTCTTTCAATTAAACTATACCAAAAGCATTATGTAAACTGTACCAGAAGCATCGTGTTTTTGTCAGACAGTATGTCATATTGCAATAGCTCTTTTGGCTTATTAGAAAAAAATCATAACATAGTATAAAGAACAACAGAACGTCATCTAAAAAGAAAGAAAATTAGCTCACAAGTTGTGCTCATAGAAAAAAATGAACTCAAATTTTCATTAAATACCTACAACAAGATTTATGGTAGGCCCTGATAAATGTTCACTTGCAGACTTTTTTTTTTTTTTTTTTTTAATGTAACAAGAAAAATTAGCCTGGCACGGTGGTGCAGGCCTGTACTTCCAGCACTTGGGAGGTAGAAATAGGAGAATCAGGAGTTCAAGATTATCCTTGGCTACATAGTGAGTTTGAGGCCAGCCTGTGCTACATGAGGCCCTGTCTCAAACAAAACAACTAGAAAAATTACTGGCAAGTACAGACTGTATTCTAAAAGTTCTTATAATAACAATTTCACTTTCTTTTCTTTTTCTTTTTGAACAAAAATCCTAGGATGGTACTGGGGAAGTATGACTGTTAACGAAGCCAAAGAAAAATTAAAAGAGGCGCCAGAAGGAACTTTCTTGCTTAGAGATAGTTCACATTCAGACTACCTACTAACAATATCTGTTAAGACGTCAGCAGGACCGACTAATCTTCGGATTGAGTACCAAGATGGGAAATTCAGATTGGATTCTATCATATGTGTCAAGTCCAAGCTTAAACAGTTTGACAGTGTGGTTCATCTGATTGACTACTATGTTCAGATGTGCAAGGATAAACAGAAGGGCCCAGAAGCCCCTCGGAATGGAACTGTTCACCTGTATCTGACCAAACCGCTGTATACATCAGCACCATCCCTACAGCATTTCTGTCGACTCACCATTAACAAATGTACCGGTACCATCTGGGGACTGCCTTTACCAACAAGACTAAAAGATTACTTGGAAGAATATAAATTCCAGGTATAAGTGATTCTCTTTTTTTCAATATGCCTCATGTAGAGTCTCTCTGAATGCAGCTATGGGAAAGAGAACAAAAACTGAGGGACTGCTGGATAACTGCGCTGAATTTTTCCTTAAGAACAGTGGGACTTAATCTAATTTAAAGTTGTGAAGAGGTAGCTAGGTATTTTAAAGTTCCCCTAGATAGTTTGAGCTGAGTGATGCTTCTTACCTATGGCTGACCAAGGCCAGATGACCCTTTTCAATGAAAAACAATGCCCCAGTACAGGCTGAAGAGGCATTGTTATCATTGAATGCCTTGTCTTTCTCAAGTTCCTGAGCAATGGGGTCAGAAGTCCAAGCTCCATAGTAGAGAACGACTTCCATATGGAATACTGAAGAAGGAAAGGACCCAGGCTGATCAGGCTTAGCTCCACTTCTAGATGCCTGGCCATCAGTCTGTTTTAGGACATTTTATATTTTGCATTCTGATGTACCTAGGAGTTTTGTTAAACCAAACTGCTTGTATTTATCCCTCATTTATGCAATTAATCAAATCAACCAAAAAAAAGTAACAATGAAATCCTGTATTTGTCTTTTTATTACACGTAAAAACTCCTGCGAATGAGTACTGTAGTAATCCATGTCAAGGGAGCCTTACTTCAGAAACATTCAAACTGGTGCAAATGGAAAAGATTTTCTTTTCCTTTAAGGCTAAAGACAAGAATGTCATGCTATACAGGTGCAACTCAACCCTTGATAATAAAAACCAATGTAGATAGAGACTTTTTACCCTTTGAAGTAGCTGTATCTCAAACTATTGCCATTGAATTTTTGGAAATGGCTATAAAAGTTCCCAGGTTGTCCTTGAATTGTCTAACAGTAACAGTTGTCTCCCTTCTACCATGTAGAATACTTTGTCTTAATTTTCTTCCAGATATAGGGGGATACCTGCCTGTTTTTCAAAGTGTTTATTTACTGCTGTTACTATTTGATTAGAATGTATTAAATAAAAAAACCTGACTTTTACAAGTTGCATTTATTACTTTGAATTGTAGAGAATGTACATTTCCATGGTAATAAAAGGTTGTCATAAAGACTTATATCAAGTGAAATAAAACAAGTCATCAGTACGAGGTAGAACATTAACTTACCTGTCTCCAATAAGGGCTGTACCTGCCCTTCACACATTTTAGAAAGCATGGTTTACAAAGTACAGATTGTTACATAGCCTGGTATTGTACAAGTTGAATAGACACAATACTGATGTCTTTCCTGGTTTTAAAAGAAAAATTATGTCATGGTCTGATCTTTAACAAGTTGAAAAGATACAATACTTAATAAAAATGACCAATTTTATGGCCACTTTTTTTCTCCAAACAGTCTCATGACTGTTACAAATGTACTGTCTTCTTTGGAATCCTGGCATCACTCATCTTGCCACCTTCTAAAACTTTTCCTGCATAGCCATAAACTATAGCGTGCCATGTAAAGGTGACCCTGGTTTATCATGTGTGCTCTCTTGGTGAATAGAAAATTAAATTACAAACTGTAGTGTAATAGAACTTGCTTACTACCTAGCTTACCTTATGTTTTCTGAAATCACAAAACAGTTTTATACCTGGAAGGGAATATTCAGCATATCTAAATCTAAAAGATTGCTAGGTATGTCTTAGAAAGAACTTATCTGTAACCTAACATTTAGAGAAGAGGTAGTCTTACAGAGTATGGTCAATGATGGGGTAATAACCTTTCCATTAGGATATTTAGATTTTATACTTTTTTAAAAAATATCCCCCATCCATACACTGATGGCACTTTTCTAGTGGGATGTTTGACTTCTGGCAAAACTCCTACAGATGCAGTTCTGTTTGCATTGTTTTACTCTGTTGCTTCTCAGTTATTGTGGAAGAGGCAGTAGTGAGACACAAGTGCCTGTGGAGTCACGAGAAGTTCTGTCGCAGCAAGTGACCTGCATCTAGGGGATAGCCCAGACCTCTGCATTGGGCCATAGAACTGACTGCCTTATTGCCTTATGGTTCTAAGCTTTCTGATTCTAAGTAAGTTGATAGGCGTCAGGAGACAGTCTTTCTGCTTTACCGTTTCTAATATTTATTGAGTTCTTTGTGCACCAGGTTCTTACTCAACACCTTAGGCACATTATCTCATTGATCTTTAAAATAACTGAATGAACAAAGTACAGTGATTATAAGAGGTGACTATTTCTGCATTAATCCAGATGAACAAGTTAGAGCAGCCTATAATAGGAACCCTCAGCCTTTTACTGCAGCCTCAACCAGAAGAGTATAGATACCTTAATTAGTGTTGTGCTATGTTGGGTTCTAGTCGATCTTTTAATTTTGTTATTATGTGTGTGAATGCTTTACCTGAACATATGTAAGTGCACCTGTGTGTGAAAATGCTCACGGAGGTCAGAAGAGGGCATTGGATCCTCTGGAACTGGAGCCCTGGATGGTTGTTAGCAACCATATGGGTGTTGGGAATTGAACTCTGGTCCTCTACAAGAGCAGCCAGTGCTCTTAACTGCTGAGCCATCTCTCCAGGCCCTAGCCAATCTCTTCTTAAAATTGTTTTAAGTAGTGTGTGTGTGTGCACCACATCATGTATGGAGGTCCAAGGACAACTTTTGGGAGTTGGTTTTCTCCTTCTACTATGTGAGTCCTGGCAGGGATTGAACTAAGGTTATCAGGCTTGGTGGCAAACACCTTTTCCCCAGCCCTCTAGTCAATCTTATTAGTGGCTGTTCTAAACACCCCTGAAAGGGGAGTTCATGCTAAGTGGTGAGGGAATAGTAGGGGGAGTTTGCCCTTTTCCTTGGCTGCTAAATGATGCCAGCTACCAATTACTGATAGCCCACTTTTCCATCTAGTAGAAAAATGAAGACGGGTGCGCATCTAAATTATCCTCGAGTTTGACCAAATATGCAGTATTTTCAGTGCATGGCAGTTTGGAGCATTAGTATGGATATTTATTATTGTTCTGTTGTCGTTGTTGGATATCCTGTGCGGGATTTGTATATTCCCAGACTCAAATGACTTTGATGTGAGTTTCTGTTTGGAATAGCAAGGTGAAGCAGTGCTATTTCATGACCATTACTGTGGGCAGTAATAACTGCCTTTTAGGGACATAGAGAAAAAGGTAGTTCAGTTTGTATGAGCTGAGAGTCCTTTTTTAGTGCCGTCAGTATGAAAGTTTTGACTTTGTAGTAATTATATAATCTGAATAGGTAATAGAAAGGGACGGTTGTTCCAGAGTGTTTATTTTCTTGGAAAGGATTTTCTCTGCTTTTAGAAAATTGTACCCTGGTCGGTGGAGGTTAGGAGACAGAGACGTCATCAAATAATCCAAGGGATGGAATGTCCTGAGAGCAGGCTGTGCCCTTCTGGGTTGTGGCTTTGGGCTCAGGGCAGGAGGAGTTGAGTGGCTGTGGATCTGACAGCTCAGCTGAAGTCTGACCGGCTCCCAGTGGCCGTGTCCACTCTCTAGTCCTTTTTTATCCTCCCAGTGAAAGAATGTGGCTGTGGGCCTGTCATTTCCTTAGAGGCCTACATTCTCCTCTCCTGACTGTTAACTCCCTAGAATCCTACAACTTGAATTGTTGAATTGTATTTGGAGCACATAGTTCAGTTCCTTTATTTGACTGGAACTTTTAGACCCAGAGATTAGATTTGTGCCTGTATTCATAACCCAGCAAACCAAGGACAGCTAGTATTCAGTCACATCTGTGTTCAGCATCTGTAAAAGCTCCACTTCTACTCTTTGCTGCAGTTTGCTTAATTCACATTTCTCTTCCTTTGCCATGCAGAAATCAGGCTTTGACTAATACCACAGGAGGATCCTCTTTCCTCTGCCTCACTCAGAGGAATCAGTTACTCTGATGGATTTCAGTAAATCTTGATCCATTTGAGAGCTCTGCATTAATTTGAGGTGTGTGTGTGTGTGTGTGTGTGTGTGTGTGTGTGTGTGTGTTGGAGACTGAACCTAAGGCTTCAGTCATGCTAGGCAAGAGCTGTATCATTGAGGCACATCTCCAGCTTTCCCTTGATGCTTCTAATCTGTTTGCTATTTTAAAATCTCAGCTCTCCTATCCATGCTGTCTGGTGATCTCACGCTTGCCTCTGTCACATGTGACCCCCACACGGCCGAGGTACCCAGGTCCACTCTGCTGTGCTCACCAGTGGGGTCCATTCTGGCTTTTGCTTCTTCTTGGGAGCAACAACACAGTTCCTGCCTTAACTTTCTCCTTTTTGTATCATAATGTTGTCCAAATCCCTGATGGCTGTATTAATGGTCTAGTGAAAGAGGAAAATTACTCTCTACTTGAGTTAGGTAATCAACAGATTTAGGATCCTTAGGATTAAATCTGTCTTTGTTTCTCTTTGACTCTCTGCAGGTTTTAAAACTTAAAAAGTCGGTTCCCACAGACACACTTTGCACATTTTTGTTTGTTTAAGCAAGCAGAGGCTCCCTTCTCACTGCTTTGTACTCTGTTGGTAAGGAAGGAAGAGGCCCTTTCTTCCGTCAGCTTCTGCTTGTTGCTGAGAATGGCTCTGCTAGCTTTGGTTGTCTTTCATACACGTTTTTCTTGTAATCTTATTTTCACTTGTTTTTTAATTATCTCCCATGTGGCTTGAGTTTAAGTCATTCCACTTCATACTCAGGTAGAGTGACAGCTGTTGCTAGAGTAAGCCCTGAAAAGTCCCCTTGTTCCAGATTGGGGGAGGGGGCATCTTCCTACCTCAGCTCTGTCCACAAGGGAGGTTGGGTCTGCCAAGTGTTGTCACACAGAAAGGGACTCACTTCAATAAACATTTACTGAACCATAAAAATAAAACTGCTTTTATAGACAACTCTCACTTTGAACTCTATTCTTCACTTAGAGAAACAGAGTTGCCCTACAGCACGAACACGTTTTGTGATAGATTATGGTACTTCTGTGGCCTTGTCTCTGTCAGGAACAGAGGGAAGGAAAAGTCAGGTCAGAGTCTTGGTGAGAGCTAAGAAATAGTGCCAGCTGCCTCTTCTAAGCATAAATCCCTCCCAGGGAGCCTCTTTGCTGTGGTGGGTGAGACTTTTTTTGGCAGATTAAATCATCACAGGGCTTCATTAAATTTTCCTAGATTGTCCCAGTTTCCAACGGTGTGAAGATAAAAATGTATTCTTTCTGCTAAATAGTTTTCCCCTTCTATTCAATTGGTAACCCTTTTCATGTTTAAATTCTGATCCCACGGGCCACTATGATCTTCAGCTTTTAGGAAAATACTCTCCCTGTTGTTTGGTTCCCCAGCCTAGCTTCCCGTCTGTCTCGTTGATGACCTTCCCTCTCCTAGGTTTCTAGCATAGCTTCTTTTCTCTGTACTTGTAGGTAGTAGTCATTGATTCTGTATTTGGTCAGAAAACGTTTATTTTGTACCCTTCATTTGATTCTCCATTATCTGTAGTAATAAAGGATGGACAGAACGAAGTGAGAGAAACCCGTGAAAACAGCTTGTCAGCAGTTGCAGCTTCATTCCCATTCGCTCATTTGCTGGAACCACTGATATTTGGAAAGTCACTTTTTATTCCTTTTTGTCCTTCACACAGCAAGGATATCAATAAGCAACAAAAGGACTAAGAAAAGTAAAGGGCTGGAGCCTCGTTGGTGTGGTGTAGGGCTCTCTAGAGTCTATTGTTAGGTACTTAGTATTTGGTCAGCTGAGTCATGGGGAAATTACTAGATTGAAATCAGCCACAGTATAAAAGTGTACACCATAGCAATTGGCAAGTGTGACAAGTCATTAAGTCTTTTTTTTTTCTCCTAGATAGCTGATTTATCAACGTAGCACTGGTCTAAGTATAATGTTCTCAACAATGGTGCTCTTAGAAGAATGAAACCAATTTATCTTTTGTACCAAAGCTAGTTCTTAGGGCAGAGTAGAAATGAGCAATTTTAGGAAAAGGAAATCTTTTTCTGAGACAGGGTCTCATGTAGTCCAAGCTAGATTTGAACACCCTATAATAACCAAGGATGACACTGAACTATGATCCTCTTGCCTCCACTTCCCAAGTACTGGTATTACAAGTGTGTGCTGTCATGCTTGGTTTGTGCAGTGCTGGGGGTTGAATGTAGCGCTTCCTGCATGCTAGGTAAACACTCTGCCAATTAAGCTACTTCCCCAGATCCAATAATCATTTTTTGAAAATGTGTTCCACTCCTATATTGGGCGGCATTACCTTTTACAGGTAGACCAGGCAGTGTTTTGATAGAGCGTCTTTGTTACTTCGTGGCATCTGCAGAGTTTGCTAGTGGCAAAGAACCTGGATATCCTCAAAGTCTTGTGACCGGTGTTTCTACTAACTCAATTCTAATAAACCAGGATCTCTTTTTGCTTCCAGTTATATTTATTTATTCCATTATTCCCCTAGCCTCCTTCCTTCTCACTTGCTTTCTTTCCCTCTCTCCTTTCTGGGAACACTTATTGGGTACCTGCTGTGTTCCTCAGCAGAAACAGAGAAGAGCAATATTCTTACATTAAAAGACCTCTTCTACCCTATGGAAAGAGATACTTATTCATCAGTCTGATCTTCTTCATGTCCTGTGGTGCCATCCCATTTAATCTTTACAACAGCCTGGCAAGGTGTTACATACTCCATTTATTGAAAATCAAACTGAAGCTTGAAGATGGAAAACATTATACCTGGTCACTAGGGAACTCATGTCAAACTGAGAGTATACCATATTGTATAGGAGTTATACCTATATGTAAATACTGTACTGCAAAATGTAGGGATAGCAGCAATGTTACTTATCCTGTGGACAGATATCCTGGACCTGCCTTGAGGGGTAAGGAATGGCTTACAAGGAAGGTGCTTTGTGTCTGAGTATTAAGGTGGAAGGGGTCTTCAGATAGGCTCAGTGGGGAAGATCTTTGGCCAAAGGGTTGAAGAGGGTAGAGATGAGAGTTGAGGGTAGAGGCACAGCTTGTGGAATGTGCTGTCAGAGGGTGAGTTGGGGTCAGATCTTAAAAATGATGAAAATATTGGATGTATTCTGGAGCTAGGGTAGTAGGGAGCTAATAAAAGCATTTAAAACGGGAGAACAACCTATGTAGGCTTATGTTGTTCTGGAGGTGCTGGGGAAAAGGACTTGGAATCAGGAGAGCAGCAAGGTAGGAAGGAAGTAGGTGCCTGTGAATGGGAGGCAGTGACTTCCCTTGTCAGCAGGCTCTGTGTTGTACAGAATTTGGGGCTTTGGGTCTAGCAGCCTTCCCTTTGAAGCTGGCTTCCACTTTGGACAGGTTGGGATAACTTTCCATTCTCTGTAAAGCAGGGTATGGTGGTACAGTGCATGCCATCCTGAAATAGGAATCGAAAGACATGGGTTCTGTTTAGTTGTTTTGTTTTGGGTCACATACTGAACCTCTCGGGGTCTCAGTTATTACATCTGTAAAATGCAAGGCTTGGAGTTCATGCTTTTTGGTTCCTTCAGTGAATTACCTTATTTAGGAGCACACACTGGGGAGGAAAGAAACAGAGGAGAGGCAAGCTCCATATCTGTGTGGGTCTTAGGTTGACTTAAATTGTAACAGAATTTTTTTTTTTTTAACCTCTGTGCAGTAATAGACTGGTTTATTTGGGGGAAAAAATTCTCTCCACGCTGAATTTTTTGTTCTTTTTTTCTTTTCCTTTTCACAACCAGAGTCAGCAGACTTTTTAAAATTTTTATTCTGGTTAGAAGAGTTTTGTGTTTTGATGTTTGCGGCCTGCCCTATAATAAGAATTTGGACTTGGGTTTTTAGATCTTGGTTGTGACAGAAAAACAAGGTTCTGTTATGTGCTTGCTGTTAACCTAATAGCCCGCCAGATGAGTTTTCATAACCTAGGGGCCCAGAGGGCTGTCTTTGCTGTTCCCTGGCCTCTCGGAAGACTGGAGGCAAAGAATAATTTCCCCAACTGTATAGATCATTCTAATTTTTTTTATTGATCTTTAAAGGACAGGAGGTTATGAACTTTATTTGCCAAGCAATTCAATTAAAAAGATTTTTTAAAAACCCTTTAATGTAGTGAGGAAATTCTTAGAGTCTTTGGTAAAAATAAAAGAAAATCTCTCTCTCTCTCTCTCTCTCTCTCTCTCTCTCTCTCTCTCTCTCTCCCTCCCATCCTTGGGTTGCACATGCTAGGCAAGTTTTCTACCTCTGAGCCACACCCCCAGCCCCCAAATTAAAAGATTCCCAGAGTGTGTGTGCTCTTGCCCCGGTCTAGCCATCTTTTGAAAATATTGGGATTTTCCTAGACCGACTTTCTTTTCTGGCATGGGGTCTCACTCTGTTACCCAGGTTGGTCTCCTACTCCTGGGCTCAACTGATGCTTTGGCCTCAGCTTCCTGAGTAGCTGGGACTACTGGTGTGCACCAGGTTCCTCCAAGATCTAAAAGCGGGGTCTACTGCTGCTGTGGATGACTGCCATGATTTAGATATCCCCACCAATACTCAGGATGAAAGTCACCTGCTGATGAAATGGGGATGAAAGGTGGTCGAACCTTAGCATGATCAGTGCTTTTCTGAGGGAAGTAAATTCTTGCTCTTGTGGTATGCAGTTAGTTACCAAGAGAGTGAGTTGTGTAGGTTTGGCCACTTCCATGCCTGTATCGCATAGCTTTTCTTTATAAATCACCCACACTGACATATCCTGTTAAGGCAATAGAAAATAGACCAATAAGTAGCCAGGGAGAGGCTAGGGGTGTGCAGGTATGTTGCATCATGGAGCGAAACTTGACAGAAGAGTCTGGCTGAGGCTATACTGGGCAGGTCCCGAGATTCATTGTGTTCAAAACATGAGACTAAGGCAGTGATTCTAAACAGACCAATTCTTGGGCTTTTCAAAAGACTGGGAAAGACCAAAGCACTTAGTAATTAATACCAGGCACTGTGCTTGCCACTTGCCACATATGACCTCTCCAAGGGTACACAGAGAACCATTAGAGATAAGGAGATTGAAGTTTAGTCACATTCAATTATTAAAACAGAGAGCTGAAATTTGAGCTCAAACCTGTCTGACTCTAGTCTATAGCTTTATTAAGTCATCCATTTTCTTAGTAAGTTTATAATACTTTTAACCTAATACTATATGGTAGTCAGATGTAGTTAATACTTAGCATGTGGTTAATTTAATTTGAGAGGCCATTACTCTACCTAATTTCTAGTTATGATAGTACAGCTTTGAAGTAATACAGGATCTGCCTGAATCCCAAACTTTGACTCGGAAGACTCCCTTATTTTGAAATGTATGTACCCCCTTTTTTCTTCCAGATTTTCATTTCTGCCCAGTGTAATCACAACTCATTGTCTCTTACCCATCATTCCTTTGTTTTCTTTGCAGGTAAATTTTATGAAGGATGCATCAGTCATCATAGGCTAGGTTCTGCTGTAGAATAAACAGCCCTAGATCATATGTTTAAAAAAGCAAAAATTTTGATACCCACATCTGTCCCGTCATCAGCAAGGCTGTTAGTCACTCAAAACCCCAGTCTCTTGAGGCAGCCAATCTCCCTGGATGAGTCTGGAAAATTGAGCCAATGGGAAAAGAGAAACCAGAGGGCCTCTTACCAGCACTTAAACTAACCAATGCTTTCACTACTCTCAGCTTGTGAGCTAGAATGCTGTCAAACTGTGCCACCTAACCTAAGAGGCTCAGCTTTGCAACCCTCTTGTCCCTAGGAGGAGAAAAATAAATACTTGGTGATGGTAGAAATCACCATCACATATATCATATCCTACATGCCTTCCACCCTCCTTTTCTCTTTCTTTCAGCTAATTTGATCTGGGGGAAGCTTTGTAGGACACATACAGGTGCTTTAGTTCTGTCCCTACTTTCTTTTCAGTCTTTCAAAGCTTTTTTAAGCAGTACAAAAATACTCTTTCCTTTCTGTGAGTCAGTTGTGAGCCAAAAGGAAGGGTCTTCAGCCTTGAGGTGAAACTACATGTTGAAGAACTGAGCTGCTGACCTCAAAAATTTTGAGATGGCCAGGAGTTTCTGTTCGTCTTCACAAACATCTCTCTGGGGTTCCTCACACTGCTGAACTTAAACCTATTTTTTTTTCCAGTGTGAATAATTCAAGATGAATGAATTATACTCACCTTTACTTTCAGTGTTTGCTGTTTTACCTAATTGGCAACAATATTGAACAGCATTATTTTTTATGACTTTTCTTTCTTTTTCTTTTCTTTTTAGATATGGTTTCATGTAGCATAGGCTAACGTGGTACTTGCTATGTAGCCAAGGCTGGCCTTGAACTCCTGATCCTCCTGCCTTCACCTCCCAAGTGCTGAGATTACATTCATGCATTACCATGCCCAGCTTTTTTCACCAATTTTCAACCTAATGTGGAGCCTTTGAAAACACATTACAAATGAAAAGATGATATCTAATCAATTTTATTTTGCTTTTGAGAGAATTATATTCTAAATTCTAGACACTGAAGCCTGCATTCTGTTTTAGAGTGAAACTAGGTTGGCATCTTCTCTACAGAAAATGGCTACATAATCAGAGTAACAGAATACATGCTGTGTTTTAATGGGCAAATATCCTCTACTGCATTCAAGGGTTACTAGCTTTCAAATGATTAGAACATGAAAAATATACTTTATAACTTTATGAACAGAATTTGTTTTTTTTCTTCCATGCCACATTTCCATTTTTATACTAACCTGAGGTAGAAACATTAGCATTATTGACTTCTCCCTCTTTGTATTTATCCCTCATTTATTTATTTAGTTATTCATCCATTCATTAATTTACTCAGTCATTCCACAATATTTGCCAAACAACTACTTTGGGTTATTCACAAGACAGGATCCTGGAGAAAGTCAAAAGAACAGTGTCTTATCCTTAAAGAAATTCTGTGTAGCAGAGAGACAAGTGTCAGCAGTTACAGGATAACCCCTGACCCTTGACTTTGCGGGATGCATTCCAAGACCCCAAGAAATGCTTGAAGCCACGGACAGTACCAAAATCTGTATATACCATCTCTTCCTACACACCTAAAATAACATTTCACTTATAAATGACCCAATATGAGATTAATAATAGTTAATAATAAAATAGAATAATTATAATAACATACTAGAAGAAAAGTTATCTAAAACTTATAGCAGAGCACTTGCCCACCCATATAACAGCCCCCACCCCAACTAAAACAGCAACAACAGAACCCAAACAAAAGAACCCCAGGGAGAAGTTAAGGATTTTTATTTCTGGAATTTTCTACTTAACATATTCAGACCACAGTTAATAGTGGGTCTGTGAAACAGGAAGATGAAACATGGGCTAAGGGACTTCTGTATAATACCTCTCTGTATGTAAGTAGAGGCTGCTTTGGGGGAGACAGAACCCTAAGTCTGAGCTTCTTAACCTCAGGGCTGGACTTTGAAGGGACCCATGGATAGAATGCTTGGGGTCTGTGAGCTTGACTAGGAAAACATTTCACATGGTCACGGTCACCATCCTCTAAATGAAAAGTAGCATTCCTTCAAATGTGAATCTAGGCAACAGGTGAGTTAGAATTTGTGGAGAATATAAATTTATCACCCATAGAAACCTGGTACTTTGGTATTTGATTATAGCTATTGCAGATTTCTCAAAATACGTTTTACACCTTTTTAAAAATCCAAACTGAAATTAACATGGATATTAGATCTACAGCTGTATCTCATTATTTAAGGAACCCATAAAGATGTGCATATATTATGCCAAAATGTAGAAAGAGAATCTCATATTTATGCTTTAGTCTTATTCATCTTTTGTATTTCTTTTTACCTATTTAAGTGCATTATTCTGTGCCCTGCAGTCTTTGTAGTACTGCCAAGGAGGCCAACACAGGTGGGAATTCTCACTGCAGCCTGAGGCAGAAATAGGAAGAATTTGTGGGAGATTATGGAGGTGGTAGGTTTACTAGCAGATCAAGCATGTGAGGCAAAGGGAAACAGTTCACAAGAACCCCCTTCACCCCTCAAGCTTCTGGCAGGAGCAGCAATCTTTTGTGCTTGTTACATCTTTTCCTTCCTGTTGCTACCTCTTAAAGTTTTACCAAAGTCAAACATTTCAGCAATCAAACAGTATGGTGTACTGAAAACCTCCTTGGCTCCCCTCCTGTCCTCCTGCTAGCCCTGCTCTTTGTTTTCTGTTAAGGTTTTTAGGTGGTTTCATATAGCTCAAGCTGGTGTTGACCTCCCTAGGTAGCTGAGGCTGACCTTGAATTCCTGATCTTCCTCCATCTCCTGAGTGTTTCAATGTATAGGCCTGCCCAACTTAGTCCTATACTCTTTGGAACCTTGCTCTTGTTACCTTCTTCAGCTAGAGTGGAAATTGTATATGGACAGTGCCCTACAGTCTGTAGTCCCCACTGTATGTTCACAGTATCTAATAGGCTGATGTTTCCAAAGATACTTCTTGTTTCAAGGTCACTGTATATTGTTAATAGTCCACAAACTCCAGTTCCAGAAGTTATATCAACCTTGACATTGAGGGAAACTGTCCTTTTACCCAAATTCCCACATCTTTTTTTCATTTGTCATAAAACAATGCAGTTACAAATAAAAATTGCATCTACATGAGATTCCTGGTTGTATTTATGAAAGTAGGTTTAGTGTGATGCATTAAATAATACTATCAAGGGGCTAGAGAGATGGCTCGGCAGTTAAGAGCACTGGCTGCTCTTACAGAGCACCCATATGGTAGCTACCAACAGTCCATAGCTTCAGTTCCAGGGGATCCAGTGCTCTCTTCTGGCCCTCTCAGGCATTGCGTGCATGTGGTACACTTACACACATGCAGACAAAACACTCATACACCTAAAGTAAAAATAATGCCATGTGATCACAAACAGGAAATTTAACAAGGTGGATTTGAAATGTCCACCCAATGCTTTTCAAATTTTTCATTTGTTTTTGCTGTTGTTAGCTTTCTCAGCAGCAGTGGTTAATGCTAGCCCTGCTGCCTGCTCTGTGGACTGCAGACGCACACAGCTGAGCACTTGGGCTGGCTTGCTGCAGTGCTTTGCCGGGCTTCATGTGAGGTCCAGGAATGTATAGTTTTGCGGTCTGATATATTTTGATGGTTGCCAGATAAAATTGATGTCTGGCACTTTTTCTAGGAAAAACACATTTAGACGTTTCCAAACTGATTTGTAGGAACTTAGTGTTATTAGAACTTTGTGGCAAAACTCTTTCTCAAGTGGCTGAAAAAATAAAGGAACTTCAGTCTTGAAGACTTAACTGTGCAGTTCTGTGAGTGCGAAAGCTGAAAAGGTTGACAAAGTACTGGATTGTTAATACAGACTTTCTTCAAAAATAAGCAAGTATTTGGACTTTTTCCAATAAGGAAAATAGCAGTCTTAGCTACAGACAACAAATTAGGCCTTAAACTTAGAAAAACGCACCTTTCCCCTCTCTATTTTCAATGAACATTTTCTAGTCTGGCAAGCAGAGACCTACTGTGGGATTAACCTTGAGATTTGATTGCTGTTTACTGTTATGGCTGATTTTTTTTTTAAGGCAGGGAGAGCAGGGTTTGGGAGAAACAGACTATTGAAAAGTTAGCTTTCTAGGCCACACATACAAATCATAGCCCCCTTTTTCATTTATAGACTAAGTGTTGGAAGGGCAAGTTAGAGGCTGCTATAAGGTAAAGAGAGGATGAGTTAAGTTTTTCTTTAAACTTCGTGGCTTCTTTAACTCCAACGAATGGATAACACGTTTTTACTTGTTGGCAGTGCAGTTAAGCCTCTGAATATTCTTGGAGCAAAATGACAATTAAAAAAAGAAAGGAAGGAAGAAATGGGGGGAGTGAAGGGAGAGAGGGAAGGGGGAAGGAAGGAGGGAGGGAGGGAAGGAAGGAAGGAGGGAGGGAAGGAAAGAAAACTATGAGCTATGTTTCATTTTTTTGTGGTGGTGGGGTAAATATTTTAGATTTGGAAGAAGTATTCACACTGCAGACCTTTAACCCACCATGTTCAAAACACTTGGCTTTTAATTAGTTGGCTAATGAAACACGGGAAGAGAGAACTTCAAGTGTTAAAGGCGGTGCAACATTCGGCTCAGCCCAAGAGCTTACAAGCAACTTGACATGATTTACAGATTCAAGAGCCGCAAGTGAACTAGGCCGGGTTTAGCAATTTCTAGGAACTATTTAAGGGAGAATGATAAAGATAGAAGGGAGGACGAAAAGTTTCATGTGACTGCTGGAACAGGATTCTCCTCAGTTTCCATTCTTCCTGCGTGAGGATCGGGGACCGGGGCTCGGCAGGAGTTGACTCTAGTGTCTAGGGGCGCACCGGGGCTGTAGAGAGGGAAAGATTGCCATACCACCCCGGCATGCAGCTGTTTCTTGCCTGCAGCAAGATGGAATGTGGAGCCCAGCGGGGCTGCGGCGTGGCAGCTCCTCCCAGGCACGCCTTGCGGGTCTCCCAGGACCTTATGTAAGGCAGCGCTGCAGCAAGGAGACGCTGACCCGCTGACCGACGTCAACTTGCAGCAAATTGGCAGAGCACCAAGGGCGCGTGGCATTGAGTGCACGCCGCCTGGCTTTGACATTTTGCTCTATAGAGAACGGGTTAACATCTTCCCTTGGTCCTAATTATCCTGCTGTAAAGCAGAATGTGGTTAGGTGATGTGGCTTCCACATCCGTCTCTCACCAGAGCATCCGCTTTGTTTTTGTTAATCCAGGGCAAATATAACCTTTTATTGAGTAGTTTTGCAATTATACTAAACGTTACATATTTATGGTTAAGAACCTAGAAGACTCATGGTTAAGAATCTAGAAGGGAACTAAAGTAGGAAACAAAGTTGCCAACCCCCTTCTCCATCCCACACCCTGAGATACTCATTTCTTTTTAAAAAATTATTTCAGAATGTCCTAATCCAATTACAAGCATCTATTTTAATCTTTTTTTTTTTTTAAGAATACACATAGTATTATACATGCATTCTGTTCTGTAATTTTTAAATTCACTATTTGGGATCTGCATAGGTCTTATGTTTTTATGTACTTTTCTACAACCATACACTATTCCACTGCATGAATACACCATTGTTGATGGGCTCAGTCTCCCATTAGTGGGCATTTTGGTTGTTACCCGTTTTCTGTCGCTGCAAACAAGGATGCAGCAAAACCCCTCCGCTCATGAATGTTGCAGTGTGCTTATGGGAACATGTCTACAGAGTAAATTCATAGCAGTGTAATTTTTAAATAAAGGGGTATGCACATGTAACCACATATTCTTGTTGATATAAAGAAGCTACTGTCTTTTAAGTTCTAAGCACAAGAAGATTTTCTTTAAAATGCTTAATATTTAGACAACATATTTGGCATTGAGCTCAAATAACCTTGTTTATTTGCTAATTAAATATCTTCAAAGTTAAATCTCTCGTCCCAAACAGATGTCTCTGGAGTATGAAGTGCTCTGCCACAGCCTTTAGTGCTAGATAGAGGCCAGACTGAGGGAGTAGATTTGACAAGCTCATCCCTGAAACCACCAGGGGACATCAGGGCTGGGTATATGGCTTCATGCCTTGACTGTGGCTCCAGAGAACTGGCCGCCTTTAGAACCTCTAGGGTCGAACTGGGAAAGCATTTGTTTTATGTGTAAGAATGTCATCTCCAATTAGTTCTGTTCTATGTCAAGTTCTCTCTCTCTCTCTCTCTCTCTCTCTCTCTCTCTCTCTGTCTCCTCTGCCAACTATTTATCCTCCGTACCTCCTTAATACCAGGTGGATGCCCAGTTCTAGGAACCACAAAATTCATTTCCTACCATTGAAAGGTGATTCGGTACAGGAGATTAACTTTGCCTGTGGGTTTCAGCACAGTGGCCCAACACTGTATCTAGATCTTGCCCCCAAAGGGATATTTGATCCATTTTTTACTTCAGTTACTTAAAGCATTCCACTTGTACAGAAACATTTCATTTTATTTTTCATTTAAATTTTATAGCATATTGCAGATGAAACCAGATACCAATATTTAAGTTGTTTCAAAACTTGGGATTTAGTTACTATTAAATTGCATTATAAATGATCATAGTAGCACCCCGATTTCCTTTTAGATTATAGCCAACTTTAGGGGAAGGATAGAACTTTAACAATTTATTTTCCAAATTACCTGCTTGGATGGAAAATGACAGTTTTAAAACCCGACTTTCTTACCTTCAAAACTCATCTTAAACAAAGACATGCTCACATTTTGCTGGATGTCAACAAAAAGGAAAACAAAACAAACAACAACAAAAAACCCTAACTAAAATAGAATAAAATAAAATAAATTTCCCATCCTAGGTCTGAATCTCTGGCTTTTTAAGCTCGTCCATCATCATGCAAAGATTTATGCCTTAAGATAAAGGAAATAAATAAACAGTCATTGGAAACCTGTCTAATGAAAGCTCCTAATTTCAAACTAGTCCTAATTTCAAACTAGTACTGTGGTGGAGGCCAATATAGCAAGAGCGAGGGGGTGAAATGTGCTGTTCCACAATGGCTCTAAATAGAATGTTCCTCACAAGGACAGGAAGCACCTGGGGGATTATTTGCTTTAGAAATTCAGAAATAAGTTGTTTTTTAAATGATGGAAAAGTAAATTGGTTTCTGAGTTTCAGTGCCTTTAATATTTTCACACACATTTTTTAAATCATCTGAATTCTGACGGTAATGAATTCATGTCATTAATGTATTTAAAATTAAGGGGGAAGCGGATAATGTCAAATAGGAAATTGCAGCAGGATACTTAACTTTAACTCTGAATCCCACTTTCTTACTTTGACTGAAGTTGAACTTCAAGACTCCAGAACTTTCATTTTTACAGCGCTTTTCATATTCTGTAAAAGAGCTGAAAAGTGAAACAAAGATGCTTCTTAATTGTCACGATTCCTACCACCTCTTTTAGTCCTTTTTAAAATGTCTATTAAGACTTTAGGAAATATTCTTTCCCCAAAGTACCCTTTAGCTAGCCATTAGTGGTGTTA
>NW_008331484.1:215217-237501 GCF_000622305.1 Nannospalax galili | reverse complement strand
CCCCCCCCCTTCTTAGTTTTCCTAAGAAGTATTCTTGCTCCTTTTATTTTTCTTATCTCATTTCTTCAGCTATAGTCCTTCATTTTTCTTTGTAGGTTTAATGTGAAGTTAGTTAATTTGTCTGAAAATTCTGTTGTTCTAACACCCGATATCAGGAATACATAGTCACTCAGTTACTAGAAAGAATGTGATGAAGGTTAGCTTTTGAATACTGAGGGTTAAAGAGAAGGGTTGAATTGTAGATCATTGATCTTTGCATTTTAAGTAAGGCTTTTTAAAAATTGTGTGGTTATGTAACCATCCAGTCCTTGAAGCAAATTTTACTTTATTTTGTTCATATATCAAAACAGAGTATTCAATGGAATAATCCAGTCAGAAACACAGGGTACCAAGCCTTGTCAGCAGTACTTTGAAAGTATGGATTTATGGAGACTTCTTTCACTGCTTCAGCTTTATTACTGTTGAAAATATGTGATGCATATTACACTTAGATTGACTTTTAAAGTCTTGTCAAAATGAAACAAGCCCTTTTTGTCATACGCTGCCTGTTAGAAAGTATTTGTGACGAGAGATGGTTTTGCTTTTGCAATTTCACTCGTTACTGAAAATAAAAAATGTCCAACTGTTTCTTTTTTACAGTAGTCATTTATTTTACTGATTCTGAGCCAATAACTAACTTTGGGGGATGCTTCACACATTTCAAGTAATTGTGTGATTTGCCTTTTAAGCAGGAGTTGCGTTTTCTTTCCTTTTAGCCCTTTAGAAACCTGATGATGTGTTTCTGAAGATACATTGCAGATTCAGTCACTACAAATCCAGCAGTAAGATCAGTTCTTTCTATCACTCAGAATTGCAAGCAGGCTCATTGTCAACTTTAACGCACCTTGTGAGAAATGAGCTGAGTCTCACATTTCCTGCTTATGTGCCCCTCCGAATGGAATGCTTTTCTTCTGCCAACTGAAAGTGAAGCCTGCTCCTCCTCTCCCAGATTAAGTCTGCTTTCGCTCATTTTAAATTCAGTTGGTTCATGACCAGAAGAAGTGCCTTAAAAAAAAAAAAAAAAGAATAAGAAAAGAAAAAAACTTTTAAAACCCTACAATCTCCAGTCTTGTAGTACAGCTATTTGGGACTTAATCTAATAGAGTCTACCTCTTCCTCCCCCTCCTACTACTCTTTCTCCCCCTCTTCCACCTCCCCCAACCCTTCCTTCTCTTCCTCCACCCCACCCCTAGTCTTTGTCTCCTATCCAATCCAATTACTATTTCTTTTTCAATATTTTATTTTATTTTTATTTTATGTGAGTGTATCGCCTGCATGGATGTAAGTGCATCCATATTGTACAATGCCTCGGAGGTCAGAAGAAGGTGTTGGATCCGGTAAAACTGGAGTTAGGACAGTTGTTAGCTACCATGTGGGTACTAGGAACCAAACCTGGTTTCTCTGCAAGAGCAACCAGTGCTCTTAACCACTGAACAACCTCTTCAGCCCGCCCCCCCCATGACTATTTCTTGAACTCTGGGATTTTCTGTGGGGGTAAGGTGTATATGTTCATATGTATACAAATGTGCATGTAGGTAGAGGCCAGAGTTCATCCTTAGCTGCTGTTCCTTAGATGCTGTCCACCTTGTTTTTTGAGATAGGGCTTCAGTGGAACTTAGGGCTCACGGATTAGGCTAAACAGCCTGGTTGGTGAACCCAAGGGATCTGCCTGTCTCTGCCTCCCCAGTGCTGGGATTATAGTCATGCTACCTTGGCTTGCTTTTTGCTAGCATTCTGGGGTTTGAACTCAGATCCTTCTGCTTATGTGACAAGTACTTTACCTACTGAGCCATCTTCCCAGCCCTAGAGTCCACTTAAAAATATATTTATGTGTGTGTGTGTGTGTGTGTGTGTGTGTGTGTGTACTTGTCAGATCACCTGGGGCTGAAGTTACAGGTGATTGTGAGCCACCTGACATAAGTGCTGGGAACTGAACTTAGGTCTTGTGGAAGAGCAGCAAGTGCTCTTAACCACTGATCCATCTCTCCAGCTTCTCCCCAAGTCTGCTTTCTTTTGGCATTTTCTCTAGGATCATACCTCATATAATTTTGTCTATAGGATTATACAACAGAATGAGCTATTCTATTCTATTTTACTTTTTTTTTTTTTTAAGGGAGTGTGGTTTTCTTTCCACCTGCTTTCCAGTAGCAGAGGTCATAGGCAATTGTAGGGATTTTATTGAGTTTGCCTCACCCCTGTGCTTCCTGTTACGATGTATTTATTTATTTAGAGTCAGGGTCTCACTAGTAGTCCTGGCTGGACTGGAACTCGCTATATAGACCAGGCTGACTTGGAACTCACGGAGATCCACTAGCATCTGCCACACCTGGCCTTACTCATTATTTAAAACTTCTAAAATCCTTCCTATTTTACCCAGCACTGAAACCTAGTTACATAATTAGGATCATGTGTAGGAGGGCTCTTGGGACAAATGATAGGCATATTTGGATTCATTTCATTGGTTTGAGACTGTTCCTTGATTTTTTTTTTAAATTGAGTTCTTTCTATGTGCTAAATTTTATGCCAAGTACTTTACATATATTATTAGATTTTATAATCACATTGTGTCCATTTTGAGATAAGGATACTGAGATTCAAAATAAATTGATGTACAAAGCCATCTCTTTACTGTGGCAGAGCTGGAATTTGGAACCAGGTTATCTGATTTTAATATCTGATTTAATCTTTGTGAGCAGACTCTTAAGCAACGCTATACAACCTGAGCAACTGACTAGAATGTCTTTTCATTTACTGATCTAACCGTTCAGAGAAACTGTAGGCTCTGCAGGCCTTATATATCCTAGTGCATGAACTTTTAAAAATATACCTTATTTTTATTTTATGTGTTTGAGTATATTGCCTGCATGTATGTAAGTGTACCCATGTCATGCAATGCCCATGGAGTTCAGAAGAGGGTGTTGGATCCCATGGAACTGCTGGAGTTAAGGATGGCTGTTAGCCCTCAGGTGAGTGCTGGGAACCGAACCTGGGTCCTCTGCAAGAAAAACCAGTGCTCTTAACCACAGAGCCATCTCTCCAACATGAACTTTTTCTAAAGTCAAACAAATATCTTTTCAACTGAGACACAGCACCAACAGATCAAAAGAAAAATAAAGGATTCTACCCAAGTCTAGCTTGGTAAACCAGTGAGTTTAATTAAGGTTGCTTATAGGAGCAAGTTACAAGTGGCTACACCATTGAAGAGAATGTTTCTCACTCTCCCTTAGAAATCATTAACCATAAGTCCTCAGGAAGGGGCAGGTTTAGAACCCCTACCCACTCCATGACAGAACACTCAATCTTGTGTTGTGGGTCATTTCAGCTGCTGAAGGTTCAAGAGGGCGACTCCAGTGTCATGTTTGGAGGACACGTTTCCCAGCCACCTACTACATATTGCTTTATTTCTTGCTTGTTTCATCTGTGGAATAGAAATGTTATTTTAGATACTACAGGTCTTTCTTTTTGTATTTTTTAACTTGAAATAAATACAGGTCTTCTGGGAAGGTATAAATATAGGTTAGTGTGGGCCTGTGTTCCCTTCTCCCAGTTTCCCCCATAACCACAACTTTATTTTATGGACACAAGGAAACCAGAACTTTGACACTGATACAAAAGTGTGTGCCACTTTACTCTCCCCAGATCACAGTATGCACAGTGGGTCAACACAAAGAACTGTCATCACAGACAGCTCCCACAGCTACTTAGTTGTAGCCCCTCCCTACCCCTAAACTCTAGCAACCACTGATTTGTTTTATGTCTATAATTCGCTCATTTCAAATCTCTCTATAATTAATTAATGAATTAATTTTTGAGACAGAGGCTCCCCATGAAACCCTGGCTGACCTTGAACTTACGATCCTCCTCTTGCCTCACTCAGCCTCTCGAATGCTGGGATTACATGTGCACACCACCATGCCTGACTTCAAATTTCTTTTAAAAAATAGGTGTGGTTTTTATTATGAAATAATCAGAAGCATACAAAGAAGACTGTAACAATGCTTATATAACATTCCCACTCTGAATTAATCAGTATGTCCCTATTTCCATCACCTCTACATCTCTTCTTCCTGCATACACAACACTCATTCCTGTTAGGGCATCAGCACGAGCTGTCCTTCTTAATTAACGCTGACGTTTGTTTAGAATTTGTATCTTCAGTAAGACTCTTCCCTAGTACCTGGTCAATCCCACAGGAATGAGTGTGGTGTGTGCAAGGAAGAGGACAATGTGGCTACAGTGCTGTAGGTGGGGGTAGGAGGTAGGGTCAGAGAGGAGTAATGGGGTGAGGGGGAGATTAGAAAGAGGCAAGCAGACAGCACTAGATATCTAGAACTTCTCCAGGCTGCAGAGGGAAGCCAATGAGAGGTGACTAGTGTGAAGTGGGTAGGAGGGTGTAGGAGGAGTCCTGGGATGGGATGTACCAGGAAGTGGTTTCATTTTTCCAGGAAAGCAATCAGCCAGGGGCATGGTGATGCTTTCTGTTAAATAAAAGGTCTTGGCCTTGTCTTATCATTCTGCAAGTTGTCTTTAGGCTCCAACTTTGTGCTGTGAGATTTATTTGCATTAATGCTTTCAGATAAAATTCATTCATTCTGATTGCTCTAGAATCTTGTCTATGAATATATTAAACTTCCTTTATCATTAGCCCTTTATTCTTTATTCATCCATCACCTTCTTATTAGTAGATGTTAAAAATAGATGTTTTTCCTTCTGTACACAGTTGTGCCAGAACCATCCTTATATATGAATCCTTGTATGTAGTAGACACAAGTGTTTTTCGGGATGTACATCTAGCAAGAGAATTGCTGGAGTCTTTTTTAATGCCCTTTGTCAACTTATCCAGATAGTCCAAAACTGCTTTCCAAAGACAGTGACTTACAGTCCCTAACTGACCATGAACACTTCCATTCTCTTTATCCTTCACAGTTAGAATCTATGTTTTTAACCATTGCCAGTCTGATAGTGGCTCATGCCTCTAATTCTAACATTCAGAAGGCTGAGGCAGGAGGGTTACTATAAATTTGAGGCCAGATTGGGCTACATAGTGAGTTCCAGGTCAGCCTGGGCTATGTATTCTGTATCAAAGATTCTATGTATTCTGTATCAAAGATTCTGTATCAAAGAAATGAAATAAAGAAAACAATAATGACACAAAAAAATCGCATGGCATTGTTAAAATCTATGTTTCCTGATTACCAATTTTTTGTCCTTTTAGATTTTTTTTCTGAGAATTCCTTGTTCCAATCCACTCTCTTGTTGTTGTTGTTGTTTTCTTATTAATTTGTGAGACTTCATGTAATCATGATAATAATCCTTTTTGATTAATGTAGACATTGAAAAAAACATTTTCTCATTGAAACATTTTCTTGTAGTTTTTCCTTCCTTCCTTCCTTCCTTCCTTCCTTCCTTCCTTCCTTCCTTCCTCTCTTTCTCTCTCTGTCTCAGTCTCTGTCTCTCTCTCTGTCTCTGTCTCTTTCTTTTTCTTTCAAGAACTAGGGATTGCCCCAATGCCTTGCGCGTGTGGACTTTGCAGTCAGTGCTCTACCCCTCAACTACACCACCCCCTGCCCTGTCTTCACATTCTACAGTGGTGGCTTATATTTAAATTTTCTCTGTAGTCAGATTTACTAATATCATTCTTTTTTTTTTTTTACCCTGAGGCTTTTCTCTTCAGTTACTGAATTGATCTAGCAAATAATTTTGAGAATGAGGTAAAGTACACATTTTTTTCCTTTGCTTTTCCACATGAAAAAGTGGCTCATTTAGTACCATTCATTGAATAGTCTTATGCCTTCCTTGCTGGTTTTCAGTCAAGTTTTCATAAGCTGGTGTCCGTTGATGGGCTCTTCTCTCTGTCCTGTGTTGCATTTGCCTGTCTTGTGTAATTAATGATAGCTTTATAATAAACCTTCTTAATCTAGTGTGGTCAATGCCTTTCTTTGTTCTTCTGCGTTATCTTGGTCATTTTGGTCCTTTACTCCTTGGTATGAACTTAAGGATTAACTTGTCAAATACCACAGGGAAAATGTATTTTAGTTGTGGTTGCTGTACAATTATAGATTTCCTGGAAAGAATTGTCATCTTTGTGCCTTTTCGTCCCCTCTGGGAACTTGGTATCTCTTTTTGCTGACTTAGCCGTCTCATACGCTTCAAACAAGTGTTACCCCATCTTGTATGTCCTTTATTATCTCTATTTACAAAGTCCTTAGAGTTTTCATTACTAGTTTTAATAGACTTTTTTTAAAAAACATTGCACCTTTTATTAGTTACCTGCTGGTATACGGGATAACTGTTGATTTTTGGATAATCAGGTTTTTTTTTAATTTTTAAAAATTTTATGTGTATGAGTGTATTGCCTGCATGTATATAAGTGCACCCGGGTCCTGCAATACCTACGGAGGTCAGAAGAAGTCATCAGATTCCCCCTGAACTGGAGTTACAGATGGTTGTTAGCCACCATGTGGTGCTGGGAATCGAACCCTGGTCCTCTGCAAGAGCATTCAGTGCTCTTAAACACTGAGTCATCTCTCTAGCCTTGATGATCGGTTTTTTAAGATTTATTTTTAATTATGTATTTGAGTGTGTATCTGTGTGTGGGTATGTGCATGTGCTTGCATGTGCCAGCAGAGGCCAGGATATTCAATGCCCCTGGAGATGGAGCTGTAGGTGGTCATGGGCTGCCCGACAGCTCTAGCCCCTTTGGACATTCATTTTTATCTAAAAATCTTGCTGAAATCTTAAATAGCTCTAATAGTTTGTCTGAAGAGTCTTTTGAATTAAAAAAAAGATAAACAGTTGTATTGCAAGTCCCTTCCAGATATTGACTCTAGGATTCTATTCACTGCTTTTGTAATTGGGAAGAGTAAAAAATTAAGCATAGACACTCATTTTTGGTACAATGTGTGGTATCTTAACCCTAATTTTTTTACTCTTACCTCTTATTCCCATCTCTATTAATTTAAAAATATTTACAAATTCCCTAGAGTTTACAAAATCCCTAGGGTTTCTATAGCTATTTTTAATGGACTTATTTTTTTTTAAATTATTCCTTTTACTAGTTTTCTGCTAGTATATAGGATCACTGTTAATTTTGGGATAATCAATTTTTTTTGTTGTTTTTTTGAGACAGGGTTCCCCTGTAGCCCCATTTGGCCTAGAACTTGCTATGTAGACCAGGCTGGCCTTGAACTCACAGAAATCTGCCTGCTTCTGCCTCCTAAGTGCTGGGATTAAAGGCATGCGCCACCACACCTGGTACAGGTAATCAATTTTTTAAGGTCTTTTTTTTTTTGTTTTGGAGTTTTTGAGGCAGGGTCTCCTGTAGTCCCAGCTGGCCTGGAACTCACTATGTACACTAGGCTGGCCTTGAACTCACAGAGATCCGCCTGCCTCTGCCTCCCGAGTGCTGGGACTAAAGGCTTGTGCCACCACGCTCAGCCTAAGATTTATTTTTAATTATGTGTTTGAATATGTACCTGTGTGTGGGTATGTGCATGTGCATGCAGGTGCCAGCAGAGGCCATATGACAGTACTTGGTCCCCTGGAGCTGGAGCTATAGGTGGCTGTCCCTTCCAGATATTGACTCTATGATTCTATCAAGAATTTGATAACAAATCTTTATTATATACTTTATTACATTTTTATTATTAATTTAATATTAATAATTTTGGAGACTGTGTAATCAGGATAGTAATCCTTTTTTGATTAATATAGGCATTGAAAAAATACTTTTCAGATATTTAAGAATTTGGGAGCAAAAATTTAAAATATAATAAGGTTCAAATCTTTAAAAGATTAGACCCCCCCCCCCACCTGATGACCATTAGCATGTGTTGGTGTCCAGTCACCAACAGTATGTGATTATAGACTCAGAACGAACTAGAGTGAAGGTGTAGGACAAAGAAGAAAGGAGAAAGAGAAAATTGTCAGTCCTCAACAAGGGTAGCACACACATCTGCATGCTAGTGTGCGCACCCCCCCACCCCATTCATTCGTGTTTGTATAAAATCATGTGAGTCACACAACTTATTGGTATGAAAAAAGCATGCTTCTTGCAAATGAAAAATCAAATCTAGGAAGTGGATCTATTTCCTGTGTAAGCCGAGGCACCCCTGATTGTACAGCTGGATCAAACTCATGGATCCATTCCTGAGGTCTCAAGATACATGATAAGCCTGTAAGAGACAGTGGAGTATTATTATTTCAGAGAATGAATGTCTCTGATAGATTTCTCAATTGAGGACTGGTTCAAGTTTGAGTGGTGCTCCCTTCCTAGGATTCTGTAGCCAGGCTGGTCTGGAGGCTGCTTTCTGGTAAAGGTCCCATCAATGCTGGGCCCATCAATGCTCAGCCCCAGGACATTGGAGCCGCTGCCCCTGCAACTCAAGATCTAGGAACATGTGCTCCCAAGGGGCGTGGGCGCTTGGTGGTGAGAATAGGGTGCCTGAAATCAGTGAGCTCATTCAACCCAGCCATGCTGTCAGCCTGGACCTCTCTCTGTCTTCTGTGTATTTTTCTGGACAAAACAGGAAAGGTGAAAGATTGATTCTGCCTGGCAAGCCATCTGAAAGGCCCGGCCTGTCACATTTTCAGGGCCTGTTTGGGGGACTGTTCAAACCTCCCTGGAGTGAGGTCTAGCCAGGATGTGGTCTAAACCAAGAGGTAGTTACCAGACTGCTTAGTCCACCTCCACTGAATAGACTTGGTTAGAGACCAAGTCGTAGCTGTTCTCCAAAGCTATGAGAGTAAACAGTGCGCCTATTTTTAGTAGATCATTGCTTGCAAAAATAGCTCAAGATCCAGACCTTTGAATCTCAGCAGTCTTCAGCTTAACAGACCATCCTGTGGTAATAACACCAGTCACCGCTGATATTTTTCAGGGGTCACTGTGTGTAGGGTGCTGTGCTAAGACCCTGTATGCATCACCTTGTTTAGTCCTCACACATGCAGTCACTGATATGGTTTCTGTTTTCACATGGGAAAACCAAGACTTGGAAATGTTAGGTCACCTGCCCCAAGTCAGAGAGCCCTCCAGAAGCAGAGCCTAGGTCAGTCATCAGCCTGATGTGGCAATTCATGGTTTTGCTCGTGTTTCTTTCCCACCTTCCCACTTTTCATAATGATACCAGTGATAGGTTATTATTACATGGGCTCTGGCCCAGTTTCCTGGAAGGACCTTAGTTGCTAAATTGGATTCAAACTACATAATCAAGAAATTGTCTACCTTTTTTATTATCTTACTTATTTTTTAAAAAGCCATTAGATTCATAAGTTACCTTGCTCTTCTCATTCTGTTCCATTTTTACAGAGAAACTCAAGATGTTTTTCTATCACAGCATTATTTGTGGTAATTGCTTGACAATTTAAAGGATGCCCAGCAGTTGTATGGAACATAGACTTAAAATGCCCAATAAAACCATCAGAGTATGAAGAAGCTCCACAGGGGTGGAAGTAGAAAAGTAACTGCCGGTTCCTTGCTGATTGCTTTAACACAAAAATCAAGGTCAGGATCCTGTGTCTGCTGAGGTGGTTGGCACACATTGTCAGAGGAACTGCACCTGGAAATTTTCTGACTGGAATCTATTGATTTCACGTAAATAGCATATAAGGAAAAAGTGATGGTTTGGTTGCCAAATAAAGATACAGGGAGCACCTATGTGAACATAACATACTTATCTTTAATTTGACATTTCCTAGAGGGAAAACACTGATGCTGGCAGTTTCCTAGTGAGTATTGCTGGTTATAAAAGCTTTGGTCATGGGCTGAAGAGATGGCTCAGTGGTTAAGAACACTGTTCTTGCAGAAGGCCCGGGTTCAAATCCCAGCACCCACAAGGCAGCTAACAATTGTCCATATCTCCAGTTCCAGGAGACCCGACAGCCTCGTCCGTCTTCCTTGGGCATTGCACGACATGGGTGCGCTTATCTATATGCAGGCAATACATGCATACACATAAAATAAAAATAAATAAAATATAAAAAAAAGAAAGAAAAAACAAAAAAAACAAAAGCTTCGGTCACTTGGTGGCAAGGTGGTGATGGCTGGCTTATAGAATCCCTGCACTGGGGTTTGGCTCAAGCAGCTTCAAAGACTATACCTGTCAAGGCTCAATTTCCAAACACATTGTTTTGTCTTTCTATTCTTCTGTACTGACAGATTCTTAAACACTAAGATTGAGTTTTTGTCACTGTTACTCCTGTAACGATGGAGGGAATTGTGAGAATTAAATAAATCCTTGAATGTGGAGCTGGGGAGATGCTCAGCAGTTAAGAGCACTGACTGCTCTTGTAGAGGACCCAGGTTCAATTCCAGCACCCACATGGCAGCTGACAACTGCCTGTAACTCCAGTTCTAGGGGATCTGATGCCTTCTTCTGACCTCCTTGGGCACTGCATGACATGTGTGCACCTACACACATGCACGTAGTACACTCAGACACATAAAATAAAAATAATAAATAAAATATTAAAAAATAAATCCTTGCATAAATACACTGTAGATAGAACTGAAGTATAGAATGCCTAGTGAAAAGTTTGAGCAGGTGGATTTCTGTGAGTTCGAGGCCAGTCTGGTCTACATAGTGAGTTCTAGGACTTGGTACCTCAGTAAGCTGCATTTTTGTTTTCCAGACCAGAAAGAAATAATTAATATCTTAATCTAATATTTATGCATGAAAGATTTAATGATCACATAGCAAAATTAACTACAATGACTATAATTAAAGTAGTTTCGGCTGAGCTAGTTGACCTGTAATTCCAGCTACTTGGGAGGCTGAAGCAGGAGGATGACAAATTGAGAGTCTGTCTGGACTGCAGAGTGAGTTCAAGACCAGCCTGGGCAACTTAGTGAGACCCAGTCTCAAAATAAAAGGAAAAAAAAAAAAAAAAAAGAGCTGAGTTATGGTAGAGTGCTTGCTTAGTGTGTGTACAATCTTAGGTTCAATCTCTAACACTGCAACAACAAAGACACTGTCAGCATTGGGCCTGGCCACACACACCTTTAGTACTTTAATAAGAGGTAGAGACAGGCAGATCTCTGAGTTTGAGGCCAATTTGGTCTATATAGTGAATTCTAAGCCAGCCAGAGTTATATAGTAAGACTCTGTCTCAAAAAAGCCAAAAGACAATTGTCAGACAATTTTAAAAAACATAGTTATAACTACCTAATAAACCTGGAACTCTTATGTGTTAAGAAAAAGTTGTGGCAGGTATTTTAGAAAGTTAGATACATTTTTAAAGTTTTTACCCTATTAACAACTGGGTAAGTTCAGAATCTCTGCATGTTGGACTTTCTTTTTGAAGTTTATTGCTCACACACGTAAGTTAAAATGCTAAAGAAACAATAACCTATGCATTATCCACATCCCCACCCTAAATGGTCTGGGTGATAGGAAGTGTCAAAACAGCTTTGGAGTGCTTATTTTAAATCTCCTTATTAAAAAAATTATTTTATTTATGTGTATGTGTGTGCATGTGTGTTCAAGTATCTGCAGAGGCCAGAAGAAGGTATCAGATCCCCTGAAACTGGAGTTATAAGTGGTTATGAACCACCCAGTGGGTGCAGGGAACAGAACTCAGTCCTCTACAAGAGCAGCAAACCCTGCTAATTGCTGAGTCATCTCTCCAGCTCCTTGGTGGTTTTTTTCGGGGGGTTGGTTTTGGGGTGTGTGATGGTTTGAATGAAAATGCCCCCCATAGGCTTCAAGTATTTGGACATTTTGTCCCCAGATGATGGCACTGTTTTGGGAGGTTTTAGAAGGTGTGCCTATCCTGGAGGAAGCACGTCACTGGGGGTGGGCTTAGAGAGTTCTTAAGCCTTGCCAGATCTCCAGTTAATTTCTTGCTTCCTGTGCCTGCTGGAAGATGTACAGCTTAGCTTCCGCTGATCCTGCTCCAGTCATCTCTGCTGCCACTGCCAAGTTGGACTGTAATTCCTGAGGAACCATAAGCTCAAATAAACTCTTCCTTTTACAAGTTGTTTTGGTCAGTGTTTCTATCACAGCAACAGAAAAGTGACTAATACAGGGAGTTTTTTTTTTTTTTTTTAAGACAGAGTATCGTGTTGTTCAGGCTCACCTTGAACCCAATATGTAGCAGAGGCTGGCTGTGAGCCTCCCACCTCCTGCCTCCATTCCCAAGTACTGGGATTACAAGCACACACCACCATACCTGTCTTATATTTTCTTATTTTTAATTTAAAGTTTTATTTAAATGCATTCCCCCTTCCCCAAATACATTTCAAATATACAAAAAAAAGAGAATAATATTAAGTACCAGATGCACCTTCCCTAGTTTAAACACGGTAGCTCTGTTTCTAACAATCTCCTAAATGAGCAACTTGCCAGGTAATACATATAGTATATAATAAATATGTAGGATTAAGAATTACCAAAAACTATGCAATATATTACTTTTGGATGCAAGTACTTTTCTTTTTCAGTCATGGGAATTGAATCCAGAGCTTAGCACATGTTAGGGAAATCTCTACCACTGAGCCACAATACCAGCAGCCCAGATGCATACAGTTCTTAGACATAAATACACTGGGGGATGATATTCAACTACTTCTGATAATTCATTACCTGTGGGAAGTTAGGTGGGTGACAGGGGGCTTCAACCATATCTATAGGGTTGTGTTTTGAGAAAAATCATCTGAAGAGAATATGGAAAATATTGACATGTTGATTTTTGGAGGTTGTTACATAAAATATATGGTGAGATGACGTGACTCTTCAAACAGAAACTTAGAAATCTCTCCCTCACCAGGCACATTTGTAATTAATGAATAGAATTGCATGAAATGCCATAGGTGGATGCCTCATGCATGTATATCTGTTGTATGGCTATTACTTGAGTCACAGAATGGAGGAGATATTGTGTAGCTCTTTTGTTCGACTGATCCGATGCTCTCTGAGGGATGAGAGGTGTAATTCTTGGCTGTCACCATTGTCATCAGAACATTTACCAAGGGCTTCATAATGTGTTCCGTCACTTGCCAAAATTTTACATGAGATGTTGGTTTGATCCAGCTTCGTTGATTATAACAAAGAGCCAAACTAGAAGTGGCTTAAACAACACAGAATTCTAAACAAATGCAGACCGTGACTGATGCACTGGCTCCACATAGGTCAAGATCCAAGCTCCTCCTGTCTTGTTTCTCTGTCGTTCCCAGACATCATCCTTGCACTCATGGCCCCAGATGTCTCGTGTTTTCATATTAGTTACTTCTCTAAGCTATGTTCAAATACCTGAGAAAAGCAACTTTTAAGGGAGGAAGGGTTTATTCTGGCTCACAGTTTAAGGGTATGGTATCTGTGGTGGGGAAGGCATGGTGGCAGGAGTATGAGGCAGCTAGTAACATTGTGTCCATAGTCAGGAAGTAGAGCCAGATGAAGGCTGTCTATCCACTTATTCAGTCCAGGACCCCAGTCCATAGGATAATGCTGTCCACATTCAAATTGGGTCTTCCTCATTCAGTTAAATACCATTATAAACACATCCAGAGGTGTATTTCCATGGTGATTCGAAATCCCACCATGTTGACAATAAAGATTAACCATCACAGATCTCCATTACAATTAATTCTTGCTCATTTCATTGACCAGAATACAATAACTGAGTCCATCTGGCTGCAAGGAATGCTGGGAAATTTAGTCTTGGTTTTTGCATAGCCATGTTTGACAACTATAAAACTTTAAGTTTCTGGGGGTGGAGAGGTGGTTAAGTTGGTTAAGTGTTTGTCAAGCAAGCATAAGGACCTGAGTTTGGATCCCCATTAACCATAGAAAAGCTGGCTGAATCTGTAACCCCAGCATTAGCAGAAAGGAGACTAGCAGATCCTTGAAATTCAATGGCTAGAATTGATGAGCTTTGGGTTCAGTGAGAGACAGCCTCCAAAATAAAGGGGGAGAGTGATAGAGGAAGACACTCAGTGTCAACCTCTGGCCTTCCCATGTATGTGCACACATCTGCATGAACATGCATCACACACACACACACACACACGCCCCTTTTAGATTTCTATTCAACTAGAAGAAGAGGAGATGGTTATTTGGGGCCACTAGTCCTCTGTGCCACAAATGGATGGTTTCTCTTTATTTTCACAACACTAGGAGTCAGGCACAAATGACCCATTCAATGTATGAAAGAGAGATCAAGTTACTTGCTGACAGTCACACAGCTTGTTCTTTGTGAGCCTTTTGGGTGTGACTTTATTTTTGTTCCTTCTTCTATTTGCATCTAGTTTGCTGAGCTCCTCTACTGGCATTGGGGTGGAGGCATTGCCTCCTTGAAGTTGCCACAGCTCACCAGTGCCTGATTTCATCATACCACTTGAGAAAGGCATACAGGAAGGTGCTCTGTGGCCTATCCCTTAGTGATGAAAGCAAGCGCACATTTAATTTTGTTCAAGGAATTATGTGACATTTATTGAGCAATGGGGAGTACATTTGAGTGTTGCTTAATCAAAACTGGGAAACTAGACCAAGGAAATGTCATTCTTTAATTTGATTTAGATTATACCTGGCTTGTATTTAAACTAGAAAGTATGTTCTCAAAATCTTTTCTCCCTTCCTTCCTCCCTGCATTCCTTCCTTCCTTCCTTCCTTCCTTCCTTCCTTCCTTCCTTCCTTCCTTCCTTCCTTCCTTTTCTTTCCTTCCTATAGCTCAGACTGGCCATGAACTCACTTCATAGCCAAGAATGACCATGGATTCCTGATCCTGTTGCCTCCATCTTCCCAAGTGCTGAAATTACAAGTGTGTGCCACTTAGCCCCCAAATCTTTTTAACTAAGAAGGAAATACTATCCCAGCACTTGGGAGCTAGAAGCAGATGAATCATGTGTTTAGGTTCATCCTTGGGGGTACATAGGAACTCCAAGACCAGTCTGAACATGCAGCCCAGAGGGAGAAAAAAAAAAGAGAAAATGCCTTAATAAAATATGCATTTTTCCTATAATATCTTTTTCAGAGGCCAATGTTAATATCATAGACTATCTCCTAAAAATTAAACAGAAGGTGGCAAATTTTCTAGAAAGAATTTTACTTTAAGGACAAAAGAGCATCACTGAAACCAGATGTTGCTTTCCATCTCATCCAACCATTGGCATCTTCCACAAAATAGAATTTGGCAGGAGGTAATCCCTTCCCTCCACCCAGAGCACAATTTCCAACAGATGGCATGCAATGAAGACAAAACTTAAGAGGAAAACCTGATTCTTAAAGATTCACATCTGACATTTCCTTAGGTAGCACCAGATCAAAAGGATAAACCTCAGGAAGAATCCACAGTCACACCTGCTGGGTGCCTCTGTCTCTGGGCTTGGTAGATGCCACATCTGCAGGCTTTAGGCCCAGAGTCAGGATTAGGGTGAGTCACTTACTTTTGGCAAAAGAAAACATCAGGATGCCCCAAACCTTTATAACCAAAATAAATGCTAATGTAATACCACATTTTAGAAATAAATGCGAAATAATTTATGATGAACAAATGTTAACCTTTTCTTTATTCTTGAACTTTTCATACATGTGTACATGATCATATCTACCCCAGTTCCCTCCTCTAAATTCCCCCAAATGCCCCTAACACAGCCTTCTCCCAACTTTATGTCCTTTATATCATCTTTATTTTTTTGATAGTTCAGTAAATTCAATTAGTGCTGCCCACATGAGGATGGATAAGGAGCCATCCACTGGAGCATGGAAAAATCTACCAATGGCAACACATTCTAAAAGAGAAAAAGCCCAGCCCCCCATCCTGCCCCCAGGAGCTATCAACTTCCAATAGTGCCTTAGTAAGGGGTGGGGCTTGGAGAACACCTCCCCCATCCATGCTGGAATTTTAACTGCTTTGATCTTGTGCAGGTCTTGTGCAGGTAATTACAGTTGCTGTGAGTTCATGAGCGTGATGGCCATGTCATGTCTTAGGGGACAGCATTTCACAGCTCTCCTCCTCACCATGATGTTCTCACATTCTTTCCACCTCCTCTTCTGAAATGCTCCTGAGCCTCAGTGGTGGTGGTGGTGGTGGTGGCAGGTGATGGGAGGGTTATTATAGATGTCCCATTTCGGGCTGAGCACTCAGTCTCTTATTCTCAGCACTTTGACTGCTACCCACTGCAAAAAGAAGTTTCTTTAAAGTTGAGAGCAGCCCGTGTCTGTCAGTATAAACATAAACATTTAGAAGGCAATGTGACAACATGACCATTTAGCAAAATAATAATAGCAGGTTCACCCCTTGGGCCTATGACCTCCCAAGCCATGGGCTTTTGATATGTCAACATTTTAAAGAAAGGTGGCTCCTTGTTTTACTGAGTCTTTTTGTGATGAAAACATTCATTTCCAGTGAGGCTTCTAGTTCCTGGTCCGCTAATTTCACTCCTCTCCATGTGGTGGGTTTGAGAGAACGCAGTTGTGTGAACTGGATGATGTGGAGGGCTTTATACATATTCGGGCCTTTTGATGGAACTTAACTTTTCTCACAGAGTTCAAAATAAAGGAAGTTGTTTCGATGAGTGTGTATACAAGTATCCAGCTTTCTTTTGCTTCAGGCTCCAGTGTGGCTCCACAAAGCATTGTTCAAGGCTTCTGTGGGGTGAGAAGCATGGTGATAGAATACTTGCCTAAGCGTGTGCAAGGCCCTGGGTTTGATCCACTACACCAGAAAAATAAAATAAAATACAAAATAAACCTCTGCTAAGCTTGCTCTTCATTCCAGCCGAGCCGTTAATCATCTGAGTTCTAATTCCAGGGCCACATCTTACTGTCCCTGCGGCCTGTTCCCTCGATTTACTCACCTGCAAGACAGGATAATATTGTATAAACAAGATAATTGTATAGCTACTTTATGTTGATGAAATGTGGAGACCAGGGCCTGGCATGCTATAAATGTTTTATGCATATTATATATGTAATACAGAACTATGTGTTAGTAATTTTTTACAATTTTATTATTTTTATTTTATGTGCACCTGTGTATTGCTTGCATGTAGGTAAGTGCACCTGTATCATGCAATGCCCTCAGAAGTCAGAAGAGGCTGTTGGATCCCCTGGGACTGGAGTTACTGACAGTTGTTAGCTGCCATGTGGGCGCTGGGATTTGAACCCGGGTCTTCTGCAAGAACAACCAGTGTTCATAACCACTGAGCCATCTCTCCAGCCCATGTTAGTAATTTTTAGTATTATTTTTCACAATGTGATTGTTGCTGTGCTTAATACTGTGCTCTCTACCTTCTAAAATTGTTTCCTGGGCTGGCAAGATTGCTCAGTGGGTAAAGGTGCCTGCCACCAAAACTTAATGACTTAAGTTCAATTCCCGGAACCAGCATGGTGAAAGAGAATCAACTGCTGCCCATGTGCACCATGGCATGAGTGAGCGCGTGCGTGCGCGCGCGCACACACACACACACACACACACACACACACACACCACAAAATAAAGAGATAAAATGTAATAAAAATTTTTAAATTAAAATTAATTCCTTTACCACACAGTCTCTCCCATCCCCTGCTGGGATGCACGCTGCTTTTGGAGAAGTGGGTTGTATGAAACCAGAACAGGCTCTGGAGAGCACCGCCCCTAGCCCCTGCAGTCTTGGCCTGCTCTGTGATTCTTTGGGTAGGTATTGACTTCTTTTAGTCTCAGGTCTCCAGATAATGCTGAAAATATTCACCTTCCGGAGAAGCTGTAAGATGAAAGATACAAATAACATCTTTTCAAATGCTTGGCCTGGAAGGGATATTCAATAGATATTGGTTTCTTTAAAACTAATAATTCATAACTGTCTCCTAAGGATTTGTGGAAGTCTCCAATGAAATCTTCAAACATATTGCCCAGTGTATTAGGTTAATAATATATATATATATAATCTATTTCAGCAGAGGTTCTTTGACCTTAGCACACAATCATCTGGAGTTAGAGTAACCGACTCATTTCAGGTCCCCCTGCATGGGGCAGTTTTACTGGTGAAAGTCTTCATCCCAGGGCCGCATTCAATCCCTGGAAAGCCCTCACCAGATGCCAAATCTGCTGGCAGCCTGACCTTGAAACTTCCAGTCTCTCTGGAACAATGCATTTCTGTTTCTTAAAAAATACATTTAAGGGCTGGAGAGATGGCTCAGTGGTTAAGAACACTAACTACTCTTGCAGAAAACCCAGGTTCAAATCCCAGTACCCACATGACAGCTAGCAACTGTCCATAACTCCAGTACCAAGGGATTCAACAGCCTTTTCTGTCCTCCATGGGCATTGAATGACACAGGTGCACTTACATGCAGGCATAACACTCATACATATAAAATAAAAATAATAAATAAAATATTTTAAAAAATACATTGAAATTTTTTATTATTATTTATGTGTATGAGTGTATTGCCTGCATGTGTGTGTGTGTAAGTGCACCCATGTCATGCAATGCCCACAGAGGTCAGAAGAGGGCATTGGATACCCTGAACTGGAGTTATGGATGGTTGTTAGCCACCAAGTGGGTGCTAGGAATTGAACCCAGGTTCTCTGCAAGAGCAGCTGGTAAGTTCTTAACCACTGAACCATCCCTCCAGCCCCCCAAATACATTTTTATCAGTATATATATATATATTAATTGTGCATAATATGCCTGCTGAGACAGCTCAGTAGTTAAAGGCACCTTCTGCCAAGCTTACTAACCTGAGCTCAATCTTGGAACCCACATGGTGGAGGGAGAGAACTGACTCCTGACTCCTCATAGTTGTCCTATGACCCCCACATGTGCACAATGGTATGTGTGCCTTTCCCCCCACTAATAACTAAGTAAATACACACAATAATGGGTTTCTTATGAAATTTTTATCCATGTAGATAATGTATTTTGATCATATTCACCCACCACCCTCTTTTGTTCCTCTCCCATCCTCCCTTCTCTGTTGATCACTTTCTTTTTCTCAGTTCCTCTTCTACTTTCCTGTGTGTGCCTGCTCGCCAATGAGTTTAATTAGAGCTGCTTACAGGAACATGAATGAGAGGTTATTTATAGGAGCACATGCACCTTACCAGTGGTTACAGTACTGAAGATGTCCCTCATTGTAGATCCCATTTCTGTTGTTTACAAAACCCAGTCTAGAATGTTTTGTTTCAGCAGCAGGAATAGCATGAGAAAGGCTGTCAGGATAATTTTGCAATACCAAACAAATGCCTACAGTTGGGGTTACATCTCTAAAGGTCAAGAAACAAGCTTTACAACTCCAGAGCTCCTGACTGCTCTGTGAGGTTGGTGTTACTGTTTCCATTTTATAGACAAGAAAACCAAGGCTCAGGAGGGATTAGTAAGTTACTTGAGATCACAAGTAAGTTACTTGAGAAGTGACCCAAACCCAGGTCTGACACCAGAGCAGTTTTCCTCCAACTCTCCTCTGTTAAATCACAGTCCCTTGGGCTCAGTTTGTTTCTGGTGAATTCTCTTCTCAATGGTGAGGTGTTTTAGTTCCCCAGGGAGTTGGCTTTGGGTAGGTCATTACCACAGATCTACAGTGGACCTGGCAGGGACTCTGGGGGCGGGAACTTCTTTGCAGATTTGCCCATGTGTATCTGTATCTTTTTTTCTCTCCTCCTCCTTCCCTCCCTCCCTCCCTCCCTCCCTCCCTCATTCCTTCCTTCCTTCCTTCCTTTCTTCCTCTTTTTTTTTTTTTTTGTTTTGAGACAGAGTCTCCCTGTAGGCCCAGCTGGCCTGGAACTCACTATGTAAAACAGGCTGGCCTTGATCTCACAGAGATCCACTTGCCTTTGCCTCTGTTGAAATTAAAGACATGTGTCACCACACCTGACTTTTCTTTAATTTCTTAATTGAAACAAAAAAAAGTCAAGATTAGATTTTTGCTTTTCAGATTGTATTTCAGTAAATTTTCTACCATCAGGTATATAAACCAGAGCTATGTGGTTGTGTACCAAAATTTTTTTCCTTTTTTTAAAAATAAATAACTTATTGAGAATTTCATACATGCATATAAGGTGTTTTGATTAAATCCGTGACCACTCCCTCCCCTCCAACTCCTCCCATATCTCCCCATCACTTTTTTCTGACAACTTTCATGTACTCCTTCTTTGACTGATTTATTTATTTTTATGGGGCTTTTGGCTACTCTAACATTCTCCCCTTTGAAGAGGTAACCCTAAAATCTTTTAAGGTTTAGATACAAGCTCCTAAATACTTTCAATATTTTTGGCCTTTGGATCAGAGTATGTTGCTAAGAGGACATTTTGACTTTTGACTTTTAGCCAAGAAACTGGCTACTTTACCCTAACTGCCTAGCCAATTCCTACCACCTGTTCTTATCACACCATCCTCTGAAGAGGTTACCCAAATTGCCAGTAGGGAAGAGGGACACAGACTGCTCTGGCTTCTTCCATGCTGAACAGTGACACAGGGTGAGGCAATTGGAGTACCCCTAAAAGACTCCCAAATTGCATTGGACTCTTATTTCTAAGGGAAAAGAAAGTTCTTAAATTGTGACTAGGAGCTGTGAAGGAGAAGTAAAGGCAAGAGTAGTTAGCATTATAAGTTCTAGACAGGGAACTAGAAAAAAAATAACAGGGTATTTTCAAGTGTTCATATGAGAGTTCATTGGAATTTCTCGACAAGGGCTTCCAAAAGCATCCCTTTATTGGGTTCCTCCTCATTTTTCTTTTGTCTTCCAAGGCTGGACTCTAGAGTGATGGATTCAGTATTTGCTTTCAGGTATTTTGATAGCTGTTGGAGTGGTTAGAATCAGTGTCAGTTCTCTCTCAAAGGCTTCTAGATGGGGGAGAAAACAAATTTATCTATCATTTTAGGACAATAGCTGGTTGTCTCCCTTAGCTACAGGTGGGCACTACAGTATTGGAGACCAAGATTTGAAGTCTTACATCTGGTTAGGAACAAAATAACCAATGAGAAACAATTGTCTAAATAACTTTTTATATAGACTTAAGCCTAATGTCTAGGAAGCATAATCCCTTGAACTCTTAATGACATATACTGATGACTTTACTCTTTGGTTATGCTTTCCTTTTGGGTGTTTAAGACCATATAGTTGGCCCAAATAAATAATTTTTACACTTAAGGTCACTTGAGGATCTGTTCCTCAGGGGTCACATGGGCTTGAGAGGAGCTCCTGGTTCCTTTCTTTTACCTCCATCTATGTGACAATAAGTCAAAGGTCCTGCTCCACCATATCTGGCTTCACTTGGAAGCATGAATGAAATGTTTCTTCTGAGTTGACCATCCTCTTTGTAGACTGGATACTAGTTCAAGTCCAACTCATGGGGTCTCCTTTTCCTCTGTGAACAAGAGGACAGGTGACTCACCACAGTTACAGGATATTTTGAGAGATGTTCCATAGTCCCCTGGAACTTAGTTGACCTTGGAGGGCAAGTAGCAAAAACTGTCCTTTAAGTCCCTCTGACCAGATTAGTATAGGCTTCAAAGTATGCCTGTTAAACATCCAATAAACTTAGTTCCACCAATTTGGTACTTTTAATTATCATGTACTATATAGATAAGGCTTGGGTAAAAAAAACCAAATATTCTCAAATAAACCTTGACTAGATATATATTTTGTTCCTTAAACTAGCTGACTAAACTATGACCATAGAAATTTTAAGATTATGTGTATAATGGGGCTGGAGAGATGGCTGAGTGGTTAAGAACACTGCTTGTTCTTGTAGAAGACCTATGTTTGAATCCCAGCACCTACATGGCAGCTAACAACTGTCCGTAACTCTAGTCTCGGGATCTGACAGCCTCTTCTGACCTCCAGGGGCATTGTACAACACGGGTGCACTTACCTACATGCAGGAAATACACAGATACATATAAAATAAAATAAATTTTAAAAAGAGACTGTGTATATTATTTTTGTTCCATCCTTTATATATCATAACAAACCTACACAGACCTTCATCACTTGCTTAGGCTTTCTCATTTTTTCTATTTTGGAAAATGTCTCCATTCCCATATCCTTTTAACATCTTTTACATTCTCATTTTCTTTTCTTTTTAAATAATTATGAAACATAATAGCATTAACAAGTAAATTTTCCATCTGTTGTGAGACTTCTTTTCCTGGGGATACTAAGCAATGCTTATTCCCTTTTAGGATTCTAGTGTCAAACCAATGTTTGATTAAAGTTTTACTGGGGAACCAACGTATTTATTGAGCTTACTTACAGAGATGACTGAGGGGTTGCTGAGGTGTATGAGTGACCTGAGGGTATGCACACTGGAAAGCCTTTACCCAGC
>NW_008331484.1:213598-215193 GCF_000622305.1 Nannospalax galili | reverse complement strand
TTCCGATCTTCCCCAGACTGCATCCTTTAGCACTCCCCAAATTCAGGAGGCCATGTGTGATTAGGGTCAAATTACATACAGTTGGCTGAGAAGAGTGGCTGGATAATGCCGTGAGGGTCCAAGGACCCTGCTTGGCCCTCCTTTAATGAATAAGCACAACCTTCAACAAGCCCAATCGTGATGATGTTTAGCGATCAGGCTCAGCTAAAGTCGTGATGATGGTAGTTATTTCATGTAGAAGGGACTGCTATATAGCATCATCTTATTAAAAAGACCTGGAATTTAAAAGGATTCAGTGCTAGGATCCACATATGAGGGAGAATATATGTCATTTGTTTTTCCAAGTCTGTGTTACTTCACTTACTATAACAGTTTCTAGTTCCATCCATTTACCTGCATATTTCATGATTTCATCTTTCCTTACCACTGATAGACCTACTCCATCATATATATGAACCACATTTTCATTAACCACTCATCAATTGAGGGACACTTAGGCTGCTTCCATTCTTAGCTATTGTGAAAAGAGCAGCAACAAACATGGTCATACAAGTGTCACTACAATAGGATGAGTCCTTTGGGTATATGCCAAGGAGTGGTATAACCGGGTCATATGGTAGGTTCATTTTTAGTTTTTAAAAGTTCTCCACATTGTTTTCCATAGAGGTTACACGAGTTTGCAATCCCACCAGCAGTGAATGAGCATTTCCCTTTCTACACATCCTTGCCAGCATTTGAATCATTGGGGTAAGGTGATACTTTAGGGTGGGTTTAATTTGCATTTCCCTAATTACTAATGATGTAGAATACTTTTTGAAATGTTTCTTAGCCATCTTTATTTATTCCTTTGAGAACTCTCTGTTTAGATCTTTAGCCTATCTTTCCACTGGGTCATTTGGCTTCTCTATTCTTTGTCTTGAGAGTTCTTTATATATTCTGGATGTTAAACCTGTCAGATGTGTCACTGGTGAGGGCTTTTCCCCATTCTATGGGTTTTCTCTTCACTTTTTTGAGTGCTTCTTTTGCTATACAGAAGCTTTTTAATTCAGTGAGGTCCCACTTGTTGATTGCTGTCCTTAATTCCTGAGCAACTTCTGTCTGATTTAGAAAATCCTTTCCTACACCTACATCTTTTAAGTTACTGCCAATATTTTCTTCTTATAATTTCAGGGTTTCCAGTTTCATATTGAGGTCTTTGATCCATTTCAAGTTAACTTTTGTGCAAGGTGAAAGATAAGGATCTAGTTTCATTCTTCTACAGGTGGAGATCCAGTTTTGCCAGCACCATTTGTTGAAGATGCTGTTTTTCCTCCATTGTGTGTTCTTGGCACCTTTGTCAAATATCAGGCAGCTGAAATTGCGTGTACTCGTGTTTGGATCTTCAATGATGTTCCATTGATCTATGTGTCTATTTTTGTGCCAGTACCATGCTGTTTTTATGACTATAGGTCTGTAGTATACTTTGAGTTCTGGTATAATAATCCCCCCAAAATTGCTCTTTGTGCTCAGGGTTGCCCAGGGTCTTTTGTGCTTCCATATGAATTTAAACATTTTTTTCTAGTTCTGTGAAGTATGTCATGAGGATTTTGATTGGA
>NW_008331484.1:211044-213395 GCF_000622305.1 Nannospalax galili | reverse complement strand
ATATATATATATATATATATATGGCAGCTATTGTGAATGAGAGCATTTCCCTGTATTCTTTCTCCAATTGCTTGCTATTGGTATATAAAAAGGCTACTGACTTTTGTAGATTGATTTTATAATCTGCCACTATACTGAGAGTGTTGATCAGTTCTAGGAGTTTTCTGGTGGAACTTTTGGGATCTCTTAGGTATAGTATCATATCACCTACAAAAAGTGATAGTTTGACTTCTTCTTTTCCAATTATTACTCCTTTAATTTCCTTCTCCTGTCTTACTGCTCTAGCAAGAGTTTCAAGCAGTATGCTGAAAATGAGTGGAGATAGTGGACATCCTTGTCTGGCTCCTGGTTTTAATGGGAAAGCTTCTAGTTTTTCTCCATTTAGAATGATGCTAGCTGTGGATATGTTGTATATAGCTTTAATTATGTTGAGGTATGTTCCCTCCAGTCCAATTGCCTCCAGGGCTTTGGATGCAAATGCATGCTAAATTGTGTCAAAAAGCCTTTTCTGCATCTATTGAGATGACAATGTGGTTTTTGTCTTTGAGTCCCTGTATATCATTAATGATGTTTATTGACTTGCGCGTATTGAACCAGCCCTGCATCTCTGGGATACAGCCTACTTGATCATGGTGAATGATCTTTTAGATGTGTGTTTGTATGCAGTTTGCAAGTATTTTGTGGAAAATTTTTGCATCTATGTTCATTAAGGATATGGGTCTACAGTTTTCTTTTTTGGTTGTGTCTTTACCTGGTTTGGGTATTACAGTGATGCTGGCTGGCTTTATAGAGGGAATTTGGGATTTCTCCCTCTGTTTCTATTGTTTTGAATAATTTAAGTAGTTTTGGTTGAAGGTCTTCTTTAAATGTCTGGTAGAATTCTCCTGTAAATCCATCTGGGCCTGGGCTTTTATTTGTTGGGATACTTTGTATTATTGTTTCAATTTCCTCCATTTCTTTTAGGTTTTCAAATTTAGTAGCGTATAGGTTTCTAAATGTTTCCTTATAATGTTCTGAATCTTTTTTGGTGTCTGTTGTGATGTTTCCCCTTTCATCTCTGATTTTGTTGATTTGGATTTGCTCTTTCATTCTTTCGGTTAACTGGGCTATAGGCCTGTCTATCTTGCTTAGCTTTTCAAAGAATCAGCTCTTAGATTCATTGATTGTATTGTTTTCTTTATTTCATTAATTTCTGCTATGATTTTTGTTATTTCTTCTCTTCTGCTGGGTTTGGGTTTCATTTGTTCTTGTCTTTCCAGTGTCTTGAGGTGTTAGGTCATTTATTTGGGCTCTTTCTAATTTTTCAATGTAGGCCCTTAGAGCTATAAACCTCCCTCTTAGGACTGCTTTTAATGTGTTTCAGACTGCTTTTAATTGTGTTGTGTTGTATCGTCCTTTTCGTTGAATTCTAGGAATTTTTTTATTTCTTTCTTAATTTCTCCTTTCACCCACTCATTGTTTAGGAGTCTGTTGTTCAATTGCCATGGGTTCGTGTAGTTACTATGACTTTGTGCAGTGTTGATTTTGAGCTTTATTGCTTTGTGGTCCGATAGAATGCATGGAATTATTTCAACTTTTTTGTATTTGTTGAAGTTTGTTTTGTGGCCCAGTATGTGGTCAATTTTTTGAAAAAGTTCCTTGGGGTGCTAAATAGAAAGTGTATTCTTTGGTACTTGAGTGGAATATTTGAAAGATGTGTGTTAGGTCCATTTGATGTATGGTATCATTTAATTCAGACATTTCTCTGTTTAGTCTTTGTCCAGTTGATCTGTCTAGTGGAGACAGTGGGGCATTAAAGTCCCCTACTATTACTGAATTGGGGTTAATTTGTGTTTTAAAGTCCTGTAGTGTTGTTTTTATGAATTTGGGTCCACCAGAGTTTGGTGCATCTATGTTAAGGATTGTAATATCTTCTTGGTTAACTGTTCCTTTGATCAGAAAGAAGTGACCCTCCTTATCTCTTCTGATTAGTTTTACTTTGAAGTCTATTTTGTCAGATATTAGAATTGCAACCCCTGCTTGTTTCTTAGTGCCATTTGCTTGGAATATTTTTTTTCCATCCATTTACCTTAAGGTAGTACCTGTCCTTGAAGGTGAGATGGGTTTCTTGAAGACAGCAAAGAGATGGATTTTGTTTCTTAATCCATTCACTTAACCTGTGTGTTTTGACTGGGGACTTCAGTTCATTGATATTTAAGGTTATTATTGAAAGATGTGTATTGGTTGCCATCATTTTCATTGCTGTTTGTATTCTCTAATTTTGTGTTTCCTTGATTATGCCTTTATTTTCTTTAGTGTGTGGGATCAATTAAGTTCCCTTGAAGGAAATATGCAGGCTGGATAGGCATGAT
>NW_008331484.1:179896-210851 GCF_000622305.1 Nannospalax galili | reverse complement strand
TTTGTATGTGACTTGTTTTTCTTTTGCTGCTTTCAGTATTCTCTCTTTTTTTCTGCACATTTAGTGTTTTTACTATGATATGTCACAGGGAGTTTCTTTTCTGATCCTATTTGGTGTTCTATGTGCTTCCTGTATTTGTATGGGATGTCTTTCCTCAATTTCGGGACATTCTCTTCTATAATCCTGTTTAAGATCTAGTCAACACCATTAACCTGAAATTCTTCTCCTTCCTCTATTCCTATGATTCATAGATTTGGTCTTTTCATGGTGTCCCACATCTCTTGCATATTCCATTCCTGTGTTTTAAAAAAAAATTTTCCATGCTCTTTGCTTGAATGGTCCAATTCCTCAGCTTTATCCTCCAGTGTTGACATTCTGTTTTCCATTTCATTCATTCTAGAGGTGAGGCTTTCCCCTGTTCTTTCAAGTTGGCTTACTGAGTTTTGCACTTCCTTCTTCATTTCTGCTTGCGTTTTCTTCAATGTTTCTATCTCTTTTGTGAATTCATTCAGAAGTTTATCCCTATCTTCTTTTAGCTCTTTGATTTGTTTGTTCGTATGTTCTTTAAATTTGTTGAATTCCTTGATCAGTTTATGACTGTTCTTTTAAATTCAGTGTCCTGGGTTATCTCTAGGGGGTTTTCCTTTAGAACTCTTCTACAGGATTGGTGGGCTTTGCTGGGCACATAGTGTTTTGTTTTCCATTTTATTATTCTTTTGTTGTGATTTTGGCCTGTGAATTTCTTTTGTTGTTTATGATTCTGATACGAAAATTAAGTTGAAATATGCTTCTGTTTGTATTATCCGGGTGCCTAGATCCTTTATTGGCTATGTAAAGCTGGTTGGTACAGGGTTCAGGTTCCCTCAGGTTTAATTTGGAGGGAACTGATGCTTCAGATTAGCTATTCAGGAGTACCCACAGAAACCCAATTCAGGTTCCAGTCAGGTATACTCAGGCTTCCTTCACCATGTGGAGGCAGGATCCGGCCTCTCCTGCATTCTCAGGCCCTCTGACAGGAGGTCAGAGGGAGGACAGAACTTGGCACTCTGTGGGGGTCTGCTGATATCAGAGCCACTACACTGATGGATGTCTGAATCCACTCTCTCAGGCTGTATGCTAGGATCTCAGCCTTAGCCTACAAAAGCCAGATCTGCCCTGGGGCCTTGGAGGGACCTCACAGAATCCCAGGTAGGAGGATGGGTATGGCACAATTCGGGGAAGTTCACCACCACTTAGAGGCAGGATCTGGGGTCTCTCAGGCAGTATCCTGCGTTCTCAGGCCCTCTGTCAGAGGGAGGTCAGAGGGAGGCCAGAACTCAGCACTCACTGGAGGTCTGCTGAGATCAGAGCCACTACACCAATGGAGGTCCAAACCCACCCTCTCAGGCTGTCTGCTAGGATCTCTTCCTTGGTTTTTTGAGACAGGATCTCCCTGCAGCCCCAGCTGGCCTGGAACTTGCTATGTAGACCAGGCTGGCCTCCACATCACAGAGATCTGCCTACCTCTGCTTCCCACACCCAGCCATCCAAAACATATTTTTAACAAATCCTCTTTTATTACTGTGTTGACTGCCCTGAAAGCCATATTTTATTCTGATTCTGTCTCTGTACAGCTTTACTTTATTTTTGCAATTTCCCCAAAGCAGCATTCCTAAATGAACGAGAAATAAACTCATTCTAATGCTTTATTAAATTCTGTTCCAACGGTCTGCACTATTATGTTTAAATTTGGAATGTACTTTGATAATTGGTTTATATTGATTACTTTCCTTTTCATTGTTCACAATGGAGGCCCAGTTGACTGGTCTCTCTGCTGTCCTTTATAGTCCTTCCTCTGCACAGAGAACTGGTTGGTTTGATCATGGCCCTCTGCAACTTGTTACTTTTGACTCAATGCCTAGTCAGGCCTTGACATTTCTGGGACTGTAGCTTTTCCATATAGTCTGGGGGATGCTATTCTCTGATCCTTTGAGATGCTGGAAGGACCTGGGAGCAATGCCTACTTCATAGGGCTGTGGAGCCAATGAGGTATAGCTCAAGTGTTGAGCATACACCTGGTATGTGACAGGGACTCAACTAAGACCTGTCCATCCTTCCTGGACAGACTCTCCAGTCTACATCTCTCTTCACGTTCACTCCCAGCCCAGTGCCTTTGCACATGTGTTTCCCTGCTGAAATCCCACCCTTTTTCCATCTCTATGTTGATTCTGTTTGTTTTTCCACCTCTATACACCTCTCCTTTGTAGCCCCAATCATGGGGCTTTTTTACATTTTGTCTGGGCTTTATTTTATACCAGTCTTCCTCCTCTACCAAACTGCATGTGTGGTAGGCTTTCAGTAGCCACCCAGATTCACCTTCACATTGAATACTGTTATTACCCCATTTGCCACAGTGTGTCCCAGGACTGCCAGACCCCAACATTACCTCCTGTGCTGAAGAGAGCTGCCGTGCCCAGAACCACACCACCTCCTAGTAACTGATCACAGCTCTGAAAGGCCAGCCATCTTCAGAACTACTTGCTGGGCTAGCATATGAGTCCTTTGAGATGGCTTCATAATCTGACATTGGCCTCTGCTCCTTCCTTCCCTTCCTTCAAGGGAGGCAACTCCTAAGGGTATTTCCTAATGCAGTTCATGTTTTTGAATTTCTGCCTCAGAGCTAGTGTCCTGGGAATCCAGTGCATGTCACCTTGCCCTCATAGAGGAAGAACTGTGTTTGCCAATTGTGTGTGTTTTCAGGGATGAACAGAGGAATCAAGGGCTGTAGAACCATTGGTAATTTCTGTGTGTGTCCTGTCCCAGCTCCTTTGTCAAAGGGAACATAGCTTCTGCACAGGACCTTCTCCCTTCTCTATCCCAGCATCTATTTCTTCCTGTTCACTCCTCTCCATTCGCTTTCCCAGCCCTTCCCTCCTCCTCCCTTTCCCTTTCCCTTTCCGAAGGTTCTGACACTAACTCTCAGACGCAGCTGAGGAGGGAGAAGAAAGCCCCAGGAAAGTGGCTGAGAAATGGGGTGGGAAACAGCTAGAGTTTACAGGTCAGTTCGGTAACTCCAGCACCTTCTCTCTGAAGCCCTTGTGGACACTGAAAAGCGGTGGTGCACAAGCACAGAGGAAATCAATATCCCAAGGCGCTGCTAATTGCATGGCTGTCAGAAGGTATTTTCTCATTCTGAATAAGAAGAAAGAGCCTTTTAAATACAACAAAGCTCCTGTATAAATAGGGGGAAAAAGAGCTCTCATTTTGAGTCACTATAAAAAACAGCCTCTTTGTTGTTAATTTCTCATCCTCAAGACAGCCCACTGCAGTCAGCGCTTTCGTTTCCACAGCCCAGTGTTTTGGGTCATTTTTAAAAAGGCTCCTTCTGCCCCTCTTAGAAGAAGTACCAGACTCAAAAGAACTCTGAATTTCGAATTTGAGACCCAGATCTGCTGAGTAGCTGTGTTGTGTTTCTGAGCTGTAGTCTCATCTGCAAGGCGGGAATTTGTCAAGCAACTCACAGAGCCCACATGGGACAATGCATGTGCACAAGTTCAACAGACTCTGAAATGAAATTGTCATTGTCACTTAATCTTCAGTTAAACAGAACTTGAAAATTAAAGCTGATATAAAAACAAATTATAAAAGAAATATATTTCAAGGTCAATATAAAGTTTTTAAAACTGGAGAGATGGCTCAGCATTTAAGAGCACTGGCTGCTCTTGCAGAGGACCAGTTTGCTTGGTTGGGTTCCCAGCACCCACCTGGAAGCTAACAACCATCCTCAATCATAGTTCCAAGGAATCTAACGCCCTTTTCTGACCTCCATGGGCACTGCACCCATGTGGTACACTTACATGCATTCATACACATGATACACATAATACACATTCATACACATAATAAAAATAAATCCAAATTTTTTTTTCTTCATTACTATTTTCGTTGTGGATGTTTGACCAATGTCCCTGTTAGTTCATATGATTAGGAAACAGCTGTCCTTGTAGTGGACTAAGAATGTCTGGCTTCTACGTAAACCAGCCATTTTCCCAATTATTCACTGATAACATGGCAGACCTGGGAAGCAACTGTTTTCTGCACCATGATTTTGGGATGATGAGGTAGATGCTATTGTCCCAGTTCAGCTGGTACCTTCTCTGTTACTCTTCTAGCTGAGGCAGCCCTGGTTCAGATGCATCCTGTTTTTCTTCCAAATACATGATGCTCTGAGAATTGACAGCATAGGGAAAATCCTTCATCCTTTCATCTGAGTGTTGAGGGACCCACATGTCCTCTATTCAGGGCAGTTTTCTGTAGAGAATGGGCCTTTCTCCTTTCTATAGAAGGCAGACAGAGGAGGAGCCCTGTATAGCCAAACAGGGGTGCCAAGAGCTGTCCCTTTAATGCTGGTAGACTCTTAAAATCCTTATCACATTTAGGTGTACAGAGATCTTAGAACTGGTTTAGAATAAAATGTAAGAACTTGAAAATGTGGCCAACTTTTTAGTAGAGATTTATACGTCACTGTAGACATCTTTGGAACAGGGATGAGCTTTTTCTGAAGGGCGAGTTTTATATTCTATGTGAAACAAAGTGAACTGTGAATATATACAGACAGACAGACAGACAGACACACATTCAACATCAACATTGCAAAAGTGAGCAGAGACTATGCCTCACTTCTACCATGAAAATAGAACCATAAGACTTAGCACATTGGGGTGTGTGTGTGTGTGTGTGTGTGTGTGTGTGATGAATACATGTATGTGGACACACATGCACAAGTGTGTGTGGAGGTCAGAGGTTGATGTCAGATGATTTCCTTGACCATTCCTGGTGTGTGTGTGTGTGTGTGTGATGAATACATGTATGTGGACACACATGCACAGGTGTGTGTGGAGGTCAGAGGTTGATGTCAGATGATTTCCTTGACCATTCCTGGTTTATTTACTTGAGACATGTTCTCTTACTGAACCCAGAGTGCAGTGATTCTGCCTAGTCTAGCTAACCATTTACAAAGGGAATCCCTGTCTCCTCCCAAGCACTTGGATTACAGGTGGGCTGCCATGCCTACCTGGCCTTTATATGGGTGCTAGCCTTCATGCTTTAAAGGTAAGCTCTTTATCTACTGAGCCATCTCCCCAGGCCCAGCATGCTAGTCTTTATGTCTGAGACCCTCTGTACTTCTGTAGATGCTTTGCAAAGATATGGTGTTATTCTCCTGCTTCAAATCCTTCAATAGCTCTTTGTACAAGCAAGAGAAAACTCAATGTGGTTAGTTTTTAAAAGCATTTCACTTACTATTTTTATTTTATAAGTGTATTGCCTGCATGTGTGTAAGTGCGCCCGTGTCAGGCAATGACATGCAATGCCTATGGAGGTCAGAAGAAGGCTTCAGATCCCCTGGAACTGGAGTTACGGATGGTTGTTAGCTGCCATGTGGATGCTGGGAATTGAACCCGGGTCCTCTGCAAGAGCAGCCAGTACTCTTAACTGCTGAGCCATCACTCCAGTCCAGACTGGTTAGTTTTAATTGTCAACTTGCTGGGAGGAGTCTCAATGAGAGCTCTCTGGATCAAGTTGGCCTGTGGGCATGTCTGTAGGAGATTGTCTTGATTGCTTTAATTGATGTGGGAAGGCCCAGCCTGGAAGTGGGCAGCACCATTCTTTGGTACTGGGCCCTGGACTTTATGAGTGGAGAAAGCTAGCTGAGTACTAAACCTGTACATCCATCTCTCTCTCTCCTCTTGACTGTGGCTATGATGTGACCAGCAGCTTCAGGCTCTTGCCACTGTGTGCCCCCTCTGCAGTGCTGGACTGTAACCTGGAATCATGAGCTGAAATAAGCCCTTTCTCCCCTAAGTTGCTTTTTGTCACATAAATGAAATTCGGACATCAACCTTGTTAGTTTGGCCACAAGGTGCCTCAGGGGTGGGCCCAGCCTCTGTTCTTGACATTGCCCACTGAGGCTCCACAATGCAGTTTCTAGGAGCAGATCACAGTGCCCTGTACATGAGCTGTGCAGTCACGGATACTTTTCCTCTGCTCCTTTTGCCAGGCGAAGCTCTTCTCTCTCCTCTACTGGGATTCTGTTCAGGATTTCCTTAGGAATCATTTTCTTGCGAATCTGCTCATCACTCATGCCCTAAACATTTTGCTCCCCCTGCCCTCCCACGTTGGGCCCCCTCCTCTGATCTGCCACAGCATTTGCTGCAGTCCTTGACTGTCTGTTGTTAATCAGTGATTTACTTGTCTGCTCCTCCCACAAGGGTGTTGTCTCAGAGAACATGGACTGTGTCTTGCTTATGGTTCATTCCTAGCATATGGTACAGTGTTTGAGATTTTGGAGGGACATAGTAGTTGTTGGTTGAATTTGTCAATGAACAGCTGTTCCTGATCCTGTCACCCATTCTCTTTATTTGCTGTGGCCTCAATAAGCAGGAATCCTGTAGAGTAGGTAGAGGAGGGCTGTGTTTAGGTAGAACTTATCCCTCCCAGTTGGTTTACCAGACAGGCGCTTAGATCTCTGTGGAGCCACATTTTAATTGGATTAAGGTGTTATCCTCTGGGAGGTGAAAACACTGCCTATAATTCACATAAGAAATTCAGTGGATTTACAGATGCTGAGGTATGAAGGATGTTGAAGGATGTATGAAGGTTGTAGGTCTGTCCTCATTTACACACCAGAAACGAGGCTGAGAGGTAGAAAGACTGGCATGTGCTCTCATAGTTAATGAATAACTGAAGAGAACATATGTAGCTTTGTCTGCCTCTATCCCTTCTGGAAACCAGCCCTTCCTGTAGTCAGCCCTGGCATTTTGGGTTGTGTTGATTTCACTTTTAATTCCGGGATAAATATGTGAGACCTGAGAGCACTGGAACATATATTTTGATTTCAAGACATTTTAAGAGAGAAATTTATATGTGCCATGGGGTGACTGAAAGGTAGGATGCAAACTCAGGACCAACAGTTACCTTATCTCAAAGGTGGAGAGCCAAGGAAAACAGTGCCAGGAAATGTAAACAGTCAGTCTCAGCAACGTCACTGGAGACCCCGATACAGCTATGGCTGACCCCTGATCCCTACAGCAACTCACTCATCCCTAGGTGTATCAGGGTTCTCTAGATGAACAAACCAATAGAATGATTACATGTTACAAAGCAGATTCGTTAGATTGGCGTACATGATCTAGTATGGGTTGTCTAACAATGATTATCTATATGCCGGAGAAGCTAAAAACCACTTAGCTGTGTCCTATGAGGCTGGATGTCTGAATTCCAATCTGATACCAAAGGCACAGAGGATTCCTGAAGAGTTGCTGGCCTTCATTCCGCATTGGAAGGCTGAAGAAACTGGAGCCTGATGTCAGGAAAGGGTAGCAGAAGTGGCAGCAACAGGGTAGATGCACTCATCAGCAAAGAGTGAAGGTGAGAAGGCACAAAGCAGCCCTTCTTTGCCCTTGGATTTCTTTATAAAGGTGCTGCCACCCTGGGGGAGGGTCGAGGGTCTCCCCTCCTCAGTTAATCCTTCCAGGAAATCCTCTCACAGGCTGCTCAGTGGCATATCTCTTACTGATTTCAGATCCAATCAAGTTGACAGCCAAGCTTAGCCATCATACTAGCTTTTCTGGATTAATTGCTGAAATTTCTGGATTAATTTCTGTCACCTTCAACTAATTGACCTAAATGCTAACACAGCATTAGCACTAGAATCAGTCCCTTACCTTCCAGGGGCAGTCCTCTTTCCACTAAAGCACCCTGCAGAGTCCTCTGATTCACCCAAGGCAGTGCTTTGGCCTCTAACAGAAACTAGAATTGGTGACTATGTGTGTTGGGTTGTGTGTGTCGGGGGGGGGGGGAATGGGGGCTGCTTTTTGTTGTATGGGGATGGGGGCTCCCCCAGAAACATTCTGGGGCCCACGGGGGGTTGGGGGGTGTTGGGGGGGGGGGGGGACATGGAGCTGCATTTTGATGTATGTGGATGTGTGCTTCCACAGAAACACTCTGGGGACCACTGGGAGTTGTGAGGTCCCAGGAAAGAGGTCATGACAAGGGTTAGAGTTAGTATAAAAAATAACATCAAGACCAAAATTTTCCTGTTTCTTTGTTTGACCCTGGCAGCCTAATAAATAAAGACTGGTGGGGCAGGGTATGTATATGTATGTATTTGGGAGTGTGTACACACACTACTAGAAGCTAGACTTTTTTTCCTGAAAAAAACACCTTTTGGTGTGGACTTGGGAAAGCTACTGGAAGGCAGATTAGAAAAACAATGCCAAAAACTAAGACATGGTTTTTCACTCTTAACATCTCATGACTCACCTAAGGCGTGGGAAAATATTAGCTGCAGAATAGCCACAACCACAATAAATGAACATTCCACATACTCTGTGTTCCTGATGAGGCTGTGTTGGGTTTTGGCCCGTGCTGGGCAAACAGTGATATCACTGTAATAAGCTTATTAGTCTGCTGCATGCTTTGGGGATGACTTGCTTTCTGAGATCAGTTCTTCATTATGATGCCCAGAAAACATGAACTGAAACTGAGGGTTTGCCCCCAGTGGGAATCCCATCCTGACTAAAGATGAAGATGGGGATCTTAGAGTTCTGCTTTATCCCAAGGTCCTCTCTCCTCTGTATGCATGCAAAGTTCAAAGTCAAGCAAAATTAAACTGTGGTGTTTGAAGTCAGGATAGCGTTTACCTTTGTGGTGTGATAATGACTTGGAGAGTGTAAAAGAGATTCACAAAGTCTTGGCAATACTGAATTCTTGACCTGTGTGCTAGTTGTATGCAGATGTTTAGTTTGAGAGAATTGACTGTGTTTCTTATCCCTCCCCACCTTAGGGATTTTACCAGTGCACTTCTGAAGTGTGAGTCTTAAAGGTCTTTGCACTGATGGCTCTCTTTTTTATCCTTTTGGTCCTCAGTTCAAATGTCACCTCCTCAGATAACCTCTCCCAGTTATTATTGACTCCATGAATTGACTTTACCTTTTCATTGTATCCAAGACTTTCGTTTATGGGTAGTTTGTTGGCCAGCATGGAAAACCCAGGCAGACCTTGTATATTATGTATATCAGTTAGAACCCAAACAAGCAGCAGATAGCATTGTTAAGAGACTTTAACTGAAAGAAATTTAACAAAAGAACATGCATACAGAGACATGGGCAGGCTGAAGGGATCCAGCGAGGCATAGTGAGGCTCATAGTAGCTGTGGAAAGTCATCTACATCCCTAGGTCTGAAAGATCAAGAGGAGGCAGCCATATTAATCTGCTTTTCATCACTCTAATGAAATACCTGAGGCCGGTATAAAGAAAAGAAATTAATTTTTGGATCGTGATTCTAGAAGCCCAAGGCTGAAGGGCTGGATCTGTTGATGGCCTTCTTGCTGGGCAAGTTCAGAGGTAGCAGAGAGGAAGACCCTACCTATAAGCACCATTATAGGATTAACTTTATACCCTTTTAATATCTCACAATGGGGATTAAATTTCAACACATGAACCCTTGAGGGTCACATTTAAATTATATTAAGTCATAGCAAGAGCTGTGTCTGGAGATGGGAAGAGCCGGGGCTATAGACGAGGGACTGTAGCAAGGAGCAAGTGAGAAAAGGCTAGCCTGTGCAAATTCTTTCTTCAATCACCTTTCTGCTAGGGTTTCCTGGCCAAACTCTACTGGAAGCCAGAGGACAAGGGTGCATGGGTGTTGTAGTCCATAGATGCCAGCCTCCTCCAGCTTCCACTAGGCAGGGAAGAGTAGCCCGTGGAGTTGGATGGAAGTGAACCAGCATAGGCCACCAGTGCCTGCCTCAACAGATGCCATCTAGAACAGATGTCTGATGGGATGAATAAAGAAAGTCCAAGAATAAGGTGGATACCACAAGGATGACCGTTTAACATGCTTCTGTCACATACCAGGCAAGCGTTCTCTATAAGTAACCAATCTTTAATCACTAAGGCATGGTGGCTCATAACTGTAATCCCAGTCCTCAGGATGCTGAGGCAGGAAGATTGCCATGAATTTGGGGCCAGCCTGGTCTATAGCGAGCTCTGCACCAGCCTGGGTTACAAGTGTGAAATCCTATCTGAAAAACCAAAAGGAAAAATAATAATCTCTGTATATGGTTGAAGGTCCTGAGACCTTAGAGTGTAACATAACCCAGTAAAGGGAAATCATGGAGCCAGGGATGCCAATGGAAGTCCAAAGTCTTTGCATCAAATTAAGTATACCTTGAATACTTCCAATACCTGGGCCAGCCCAGGCCTTGGATCCCCCACTGCCTGGAATGACCCTCAGCCTTGTGAATTCCAGGGCTCCTCCCTCCAGTTTCTGCAGCTCTCAGTCTGCCCAGGGTCCAAGCAACCAAAGAGTTTTCTGTCCACTGAATATTATAGTGACAGTTTAATGGCATTCATGTTTCAATGGCGGTCTATTAGTTATTTTCATCCCCTTTTGTGTGTGCGTGTGCATAATGTCTTAATTTTTATTTATTTATTTATTCTTATCTAATTTTGGTCTTTTTGAGACAGGGTCGCTCTGTAGCCACAGCTAGCCCGGAACTCACTATGTAGACCAGGCTGGCTTCGAACTCACAAAGATCCGCCTGGCTCTGCCTTCCCAAGTGCTGGGATTAAAGGCGTGCGCCACCGCACCCGGCAATTTTTTAGTTTTTTAAGATTTATTTTTATTATTTTCTATTGTTTGTGTGTGTGTGCATGCGTGTGTGTGTGTGTGTGTGTGTGTGTGTGTGTTGTAGGTATATGCATGAGTGCAGGTGCTCACAGAAGCCAGGGGTTTCACATTCCCTGAAGCTGGAGTTATAGGCAGTTCCAAGCCACCTGACATGGATGCTGGGAACCAAACTCAGGTCCCCTGCAAGAGCAGTACATGTTCTTAACTGCTGAGCCATCTCTCCAGTCCTTTAATTTTTTATTTTTTGAGACAGGATCTCACTATGCAGACCAAGCTGGCCTCAATGTCACAGAGATCCACCTGCCTTTGCCTCTTCAGTACTGGAATTAAAGGCATGCACCACCACACCCAGCCCCCTTAACTTTTTGGAAAGAAAATTTTCACATAAATATATATTGTATTCATATAAATATATATTGTATATTGAATATATTCCCTCAAATTCCCCACCCTCCTGTCTCTCCCCCTCCTGCTAGTCCCGTGTTCTCCTAGAGAGTTTCACTTCATGTCATATGTACATACATGATTTATATCTTGGATTTTATGTAAAATCCAAGAACCACAAATGAGAGAAAAAGATTTAGTATTTGTTTTTCTGAGCCTGGCTTAATTCGCTTAGTAGGATCATTTCCAGTTGCATCCGTTTTCTACCTCAGCATGACTTCATTCTGCTTCATGACTGAGAAGCCTCCATTTTGTGTGCACACTACATTTCCCTCATCCATTTCTCTGTTGTTAGACACCTAGGCTGCTTCCGTAAGTTAGCCGTTGTGAATGTTGCTGTGATAAACATTGCTGCTTAAATATCTCTGTGAGGTGTCGATCTGGAATTCTTTGGGTAAGTACCTAGGGATAGGATGGTTGGGTCATGTGATAGATCTATTGTTAGTTTTTTGAGAAATCTCCATACTGACTTCTGTAGTCACTGGATTAGTTTACCTTTGTACCAGTAGTGAATGAGGGCTCCATTAGTCCACATCCTGGCCAGCTTTTGTTGTTTATTTTCATAATGACTGTCATTTTGACTGGGGTGAGATGGAATCTCAGTGTATTTCAATTTGCAGCCATCTGCTTTATTGTAATGTAATTATTAAGAGCTTATCAACTCCTTAAATCTTGGAAGAAGCTGGTTTTTGTCTCTTACCATTGCATCCATAGCACTTGTAGGTAACCTATCAAATTGGTTAGTTTGCCTGTGTACTGACTATATAACTCATTTTCAATGTCTTTTAATATATTTTACATATACTGCACAAACTTGTACCTGTTTTCTTAATATTGGACCACAAAATTTTTATTAGCCATGTTCTGAAAATAGCATTTAAAAATATTAGCATATATTACTTGTACAAAATAATGAGTTTCATTATATTTTTCACATAGGTCTAGATGTAGTTTGATCATATTTACCACCCCATTACTCTTTCTTATCCCTGTTTTTCCTTGCCCTAATGTCCTTCCTCTTCCCAAACAGTGCCTCTTCTACATTTGTGTCTTTAAAAAAAATCTAGATTCCATATGTGATAGAAAATGTGTGGTATTTGTAGGTTTTAGTCTGGGTTAGTTCACTTACCGTGATGATCTCCAGTTCTATCCATTACTCTGAAAATGGCATGATTTTTTTCTTTATGATTAAATAATACTCCATTGTATATATCTATACCACACTTCCTGTATCCATTCATCTGTTGATGGGTGCCTAGGAAGATTCCTTAACCTGGCTATTGTGAATGGTGAACTTTGTCAATGGTGTGATCAGAGTAATCCCACAGGTGTGTAATTTACTTCAAGCCATTTTCTCTTGTTGGACATTTGAATACATGGCAGTCCCTTTTCCCTTAGTATCAATGTTATGAACAACATTTTGGAATTATTTCTTTCAGTGGAATCACTTCATGTGACAACCTAATTTTAGTAAATACTTAGCAAGAACAATTAGATGCTACAGTTGTTAATTACATCAAATAGCTTCATCTTTGAGAACTAATTTGTTTTGTAATCTAATCTATCTTGCTGTGCAAGAGTCAAAATAACAGTGTCACCTGCTATATGCAGATAGAGGAATATTTTTGTGATGCTCATCCATCCATCCATCTATCCATCCATCCATTCATCCATCTATCCATCCATCCATCCATCCAAACATCCAACCATTATCTTATTTTCACTGCTTGGGACCCCTGGCGGGGAGCATGGCAGTTTCTCTGGTAGGTTAGTAATCTTCTCTGAAGATACATTTCACTATTTTCAGTGTAGCTTTTTTTTTTAATTTTTAAAATATTTTATTTATTATTTTTATTTTATGTATATGAGTGTTATGCCTGCATGTAGGTAAGTGCACCCATGTCATGCAATGCCTGCAGAGGACAGAAGAGGCTGTTGGATCTCCTGGAACTGGAGTTACAGACAGTTGTTAGCTGCCATGTGGATGCTGGGATTCGAACCTGGGTCTTCTGCAAGAACAGTCAGTGTTCTTAACCGCTGAGCCATCTTTCCAGCCCCCTTCAGTGTAGCTTTGACTGCTCGTGACCAACAGCTAAGCACAGATGTCATTATGACCATTTGAACTTCCAGTCAAGACCACATAAATTCCACTATTGGACTTTGCAGAAATTTTCGAGTTACCCAAAATAAAATGTCAACTTTTGTTGTATTTGAAATATCAAACTGCCCTTGTTAGCCTCAGGAAATCCCCTGAAGTTGCCTTAAAGTGTAAGAAAGAATGTGAGATGGGAACTACAATGGTTGAGCACCAACTAAGTATGGTCAGAATCTGTACTAATTCTTTTATAAGCACAGTACACTGCCTATGAGTGGTGAAATTTGGGACTGATGAACCAGCTCTGATGCTAGGAAAGGAGAGGAGGGCATGGGACACTGGGAGGTTAAAGAGATTGCAAGGAGTCACAGGCAGATAAGATGTATTTTATTCACTAGCACATAGACCACAAGGCAGGTAGCCACCAACAGGCACCAGGGCACATGCAGGAACACTCAGACCACACACAAGCAGGAACAGACAGACACATAGACTGGCACACAGTCCACACAGAGGTAAGCACACAGGCCTACAGACAAACACCCATAGGCAGGCTGGCAAAGGTCAAAGGCCTCTGAACTCAAGGCCATTTTATATAGAATCACACAAAAGTGATACTGCCAAAAATAGTTATATAACGGATTGTATCACTGTTTACTTTTAGGGTCCCTAGGCATCCAGTGTCAACCATAATGTGTTGACTCATAGCTCCCATATCCAATGTTGGCCATATTTTAGCTGACTCATCTAAACATAAACATGGCCTTCTAGGAGTTCCCAACATTCCTTCTCTTTTAGACAACTAGCGTTTTATAAGACCAGGCCCAGAGGGGTATTGTTTGGGCCTGTAATCCACAGTAACTGTATAGAAACAAGATACAACTAACTCTATATGTCCTACAGGCCATCAGACTCTGTAGGTTGCCCAGACTCTTAGGCCCACTGCTAGCTGTCCAGGCTATGTAACCACCCAGATTCTGTAGAATTCTTAGGTTCTCAGACTCCGAAGGCCGTCAGGTCCATTAGATCTCTAGGCTGTGTAAGTTTTTTAGGCTCTCAGGCCCTATGGGTTGTCAGGCCCATTACTAGTCCTCTGGACTCTGTGGGTCCCCCAGGCTGTTAGGTCCACTGCTAGCTTTCTAAGATATGCAGGTTCCCCAGGCTCTCAGGCTCTGTAGGCTCTTGGGCTCACTACTAGACCTCAGGGGTCTTCCCACATGGGATGATTCTACAGGGGCCATAGCCCATCTCCCAATCTAGTACACACATGGAGTGAGGAGGTTTGTTTATAACTAATAGCCATATAATTCTTTTTTTATATTTTATTATTTTTATTTTATGTGTATGAGTGCATTGCCTGCATGTATGTGAGTGCACCCGTGTCGTGCAATGCCGTGGAGGTCAGAAGAGGGCTTCGGATTCCCCTGGAACTGGAGTTAAGGACGGTTTGTAGCCACCATGTGGGTGCTGGGAATCGAGCCCTGGTCCTCTGCAAGAGCAGTCAGCGCTCTTAACTGCTGAGCCATCTCTCCAGCCCCAGCCATATAGTTTGCTTGGCCAATCTCTGTTTTTGTCAATGAACAATATCAATGGATAGTTACACTGTTGTGAGTTTCTATGTAACTTGTGGCCCTCTAGTGAAACTATTAGTATATCAGGCATCTATCTCTTGGTGGGGGCATCTCTTGTATTACTATGTATTTTACTGGTCCTAAGACCACTTGTTAGGAGACTATTATTTAGTGCTCTTCCATTGGTACAGATAAACGAGGCCTATAGAGTCAGTTATTATTCATCTTCATGATCTGAGAGCATCTCCCAGAGCAGCTCTCACACTCAAACTGCAGATTTGAAATCTGCAAGAGAATCAGAGGTTAGCACAATTTCATCAATGTAATGATGCAAAGTGACCATCTTGGGCCATTGCCAGGACACTAAGCCCTGAGTCATCAAACCATGAGGAATGATGGGGCTAAACAATATCTCTGGGCCCTATAGATACACATGCCCACTTTAGACCTTACCAGGTGAAAACCAATTGTTCTTCATTCACTACATAGTGGTACCAACCCAAAATCAGACCCAATTAGTCCATCAGGTCCAATGGATGGCACAGCAACATGCAGGGATGGAGTTAACTTTTTCAGTTCTCAATAGTCCACACTCATTCTCCAGGTTTCATCTGGTTTTTGTACTGGCCATTCAGAGAATAGATGTTGTAGGACTCTGGTCACCCATGTTATACTGGTGCAACTGGTACTGGCACAAGAAGTGCCTTGGGGTTGGCAGTCCCTGCAGGGGTGGTGAGAGTTACCCCTCAACCCCTTCACAGTCCGCACTAGCAGTTTGAACTCCCTGGTGGTTGTTTGGACCCTCACAGAATATCTACCCCTAGAATTTATTCAGCCATGGAAGAAACATAATACTGTATACAATGGTCGAGGTGGGGGGTAAGGCACACAAATGGCCAATACCCAAGGTCACAGTCACTGGTTTGGCTTTGATCATACAGCAACTATAGACATGTATATATGTGGCCTAGGAAACCAGTCTAGGTTCCTGTTGGACTAAAGTACAGTCAGCTCCAGTATCAACAAGGGCTAACACCTTCCGTATATAGTTGGGGAACCAATGAACAATGAGCTCATCAGGAAGCCTTCTGTCTTCTGGGAGTTCCCCCTAACTGGGCATTTTGGCCCCACCCCTAGGATACACTCAGCCATGGAGAGAGCCCCACCTGCTGATTCCCAAAGTACTTGTTTGCATTTGGAGAGCTCTGTGCATCTGAGACCCTTGCCATGGCCCTGAGCAGTGCCAGCACCTGCAGTGTGCCCAGCTGCAGGTCAAGGTGACCATACTGCATGGCAAGGGAGTGCTTTGTAGCTCTGCCTACAGAGACTCATAGTTTCCAGCATGGGACCCATTCTCTCAAGTGCATCTCCAAAAGGAATTGTTACATGTGGGGAGCCTGGAATATTTTTCACTTTCAGACTATCTGTATTAAGTCCAGGTAGGAAAGGAGGTTCCTTGACTCATAGTCTCTGGTAATTTGCCAGCATCAGCCCTACCAGATGTACTTTGGCCATCATGCAGCTCATTAGCAAGTATTCTTCCCAATTCTATGGTCTCAAGAACTGTAGGCATTGCCTTAAAGAAGGGTGGGTTGTGATGGAGGCTAACTTCTCCATCTCCTCCACTGTTGGAAAGATGCTGTCTGTCCCTTTGAGCTGCAGGGACTGGCTCTCCTAGGATTTGACCATACTGCTTTCTTTCAGATAAAAGCGTCCTAATGAGCTCATGCTCTAAATCACATACCCAAGCTTTCAGTTTCTCTTACACTTTGGTTTTTCATTGTAAAGCATCCTTATGGTCAGCTTTTGGTGCAATCAATTTACTCTCTCTGTTTCCATCCACTTCTGTCTCAAAGAATGTCTGCAAGGGCCTTGCGAGTCTTTCCCAGAGTCTTTCAGGGATCCGTCCATCTTCTTTTGGTTTTCTACCCTGAAGTTGCATCCTGCCAACTACACCAGATATGAGGTCCATGCTCCAATGCCAGAAAAGAAGGAGGGTCATGGGATGTCAGAAGGTTAAAGAGATTAAGAGGAGCCACTGGTAGATAAAACATACTTTATTTACTAGCACACAGGTTGCTAGGGAGGCAGCTACCAGCTGGCACCCAGTATACACGGGCACACATGGGCCATATACAGTCAGACACAAACACACACATAGACCAGCACATAAGGCACACACAGGCACATAAGTCTACAGACAAACACACACAAGGAGGCTGTGAAGAAGGTGAAGGCTCAGATCTCTGACTTCAAGGTTGTATTTATACAGAATCATATAAAAGTGGCATTCTGCCAAAAATGGTTATATAACAGATTATATCACTGTTTACTTTTGGGTTCCCTGGACATCTGATGTCAGCCATTTTGTGCCAACCCATAGCCCCCTGGATGTCTAGTGTTTGTCATCTTGGCCCATGTTGATATCCGTGTCAGCACCATGTTGTGTAAACAAATTGGCTCTTACAGCCCTCAACATAATTTTATCCCCTTAACAGGGTTGTTGTGAGGCCTAAATCTATTCACACATGAAGGCTAAATTGGTGAAACAATGAGAATAATGCTTGGAGCACTGGAGCACATTAAGCATACTGTGTTTGCTGTTCCATCACACATTTTATTTCAAACATTTAGTTGAATTCTTTCTTCAACAACTCTAGGAGGCAGATTAGGCATTGAAAAGCTGTCAGAGTATAGGTTGAACTTGGCCTGCAGGTTTTTCTTCCATTTGAGCCAACATTTCAAATTCTGAAGTTTTATAATAAAAAACCCTGGATTTCTGATTCTTCTTGGGAAACAACAACAACACCACCCCAACAACTGTCATTTGGCAGCAACCAGCCTGAGCTGAATGCCACAGATGTCTTCAGATGGGACTCTTTCTTCCTTGTCAGTGAGGTGGGCTGGAGACAGAGCTAAGCAGTAGGGCAGTTGTCTCCATGCCCAGGGCCCTCGGTTCCATCTCTAATACTCTGAGTGGTAGAGATGCAACTAATAGTTGCTTCAAGTAATGATCTCCATCTCAGTTAAGATGAGCAAGGCAGGGTGTGGTTAATGCAGCGGCGCCTGTGTGGTTGAGAACTGTTACTTTCTCATTGCTGATCTCACCTGTTTTCTCTGACGTCTTCAGGGTGTCAGCTCAGATGTTCTCCTCTTATCTACCAAGGCCTTCAAAGGTTCACACATCATACGCACACATGCACTTGTGTGAGCATGCTCGGTGAAGAACATGCCTTCTCATTGGTGTATTTCCTGAAGGAGACTTTTATCTTCTGTCACCACCACCACCAAAAAACTTCCCAAGCAGGATAGGACATACCTATAATCCTGGTACTTGAGAGGCTGAGGCAGGAGCATCATGAGATAGCATAGTGAGACTTTGAGTCAATGAAAACAAACAAATGAACAAACAAAAAACAGTCTATACAAAACCACAAGAAACCAAAATCCTAGCTGACCTCACAATTGGTTCGAGTTTGGCTCATTTGTCAATATCCTCTTTGCAAGAGAAGATCTTGCCTAATGCTCTCTGCTGCTCTAAGAAGACACAAGTTCTGCCGATCTGGCAAGAAGAGGCAAAGGGGTGGGCAGGCTGCTAGGCCATCAGGCATTTCTCAGCCAGTGGTGGTCACAGTCAACTCCTGCTCCTTAGCTACCTGGAGACCAGAATTTATGATTCCTAAGAAAGAAATTGTCTCTATTTTCTAACTAAAGTAAAAGCCATATAGAATATGTAATTTGGCCAATTTCAACAAATAACTGATTAAGAAGAATACTTGCCACATACCAATCCTTTAATAAATGTCAATTACTAATCCTCTCTCTTATGGGCAGTTTAAAGCATGATTTTCAAAATCACTTTGAATTCTTTAGAAAGGTTCAAAATGCTATGACTTCACTGTTTGGAGTTTGAAATTCATTTGGAATCTTCCCTTCTGCATGGATGATCTAGAGCACCAAGCAGTTTTTGTTTTGTTTTTTTGTTGTTATTTGGGGATGGCATGGGGCATGTGCTTGTCATGGGACACGGGGAGATCAGAGGCCAACTTTTAGGAGTCATTTTTTCCTTCCACTGTATCAGTTCCAGTGATAGAATTCAGGTCATCAGGTTCGAGCTGCAGGAGCTTTTACCTGCTGAAATATCTTGCATGCCTCCTGTCCCCTCTCCAGTAATTCTTATACTGGCTCCAGGTACACACAGAGGATGCCACTTAAGGTACTATACTGAGGGGCTGGAGAGATCCCTCAGCAGTTAAAAGCACTGGTTGCTCTTGCAGAGGACCTGAGTTTGAGGTCCAGTACTCACATGGTGGCTAACAACCATCTTTAATTCCAGTTCTAGGGGATCCAGCACCCTCTCTGATCTCCTCGGGCATTGCACGGCATAGGTATACTTACACAGATGCAGGCAATTCACTCATAAAATAAAAGAATATTTTTAAAACGATGCTGTGCTGAGATGTGGCATGACCCCATAGGTCCTCAGCATGGCCTGAACACATCTCCCCACATTCATATGCCAAAACAAGTACAAGTGTGACAGGGTTGAGAGATGAAGCTGCTGGTAGACAGTAAGGCATGAGGAAAGAGCTCTCAGGATCAGAATTAGTGACCCTCCCTTTTTAAATTTTTTGTTATTTTTATTTATTTTCTGTGTATGAATGTATTGCCTATATATGTGTAAGTGCATGTCGTGCAATGCCTGTGGAGGTCAGAAGAGGGTGTCAGATCCCCTGGAATTGGAGTTATGGACAGTTGTTAGCTGCCATATGGGTGCTGGGATTTGAACCCGGGTCCTCTGCAAGAACTGTCAGTGCTCTTGACCACTGAGCCATCTGTCCAGCCCCAGAATTAGTGACCTTCTAAGAGGCTCAGAGGGAACCTTGCTTGTTCCTATTTGCTCTTTTGGCTCTTCTGCTATGTGAGGACTTAACGTTCAGAGTTCCACCTGGGAAACAAAGACCAGGCCTTCGTCAGACACTGAACCTGCTGGTGTCTTACCCTAGCACTTCCCAGCCTCTAGAACTTGAAAAATAAAATTTGAAAAATAGATTTCCATTATTATAGATTATTTAGTCTCAGGTATTTTGTTGTAACAGCACAAATGAACTAAGACAAAACTATCATCAAACCACCCTAGAGTTGCTTTGAAAGAGCAGGCCAGAGAGGAAGATGTGAATGAACATTGTAGGCAGCAGCTGAAAGGGTCTGACCGCCTCCCAGGACCTGTGACCCTTCCCACCCTTCCTTCCAGGGTGGACAGGCAAGGAAGGCAGAGCCACAGCAAGGAGTGCAGTGTCTGTCATTGATTAAGCAAGACCCCAAAGAGGGCGTTACCTTGTGGCCAAACGCTGGCTTAGCAGTTGGATGTCATGGGCAGCGTGTCTGACTATTTTTCCTTAGCTATGTTTTATGAGCTGCTTTCAGAACAAGCAGGTTGGAGCCCAGCCCTTCACTAATCCCCTGAGGTAATCTTTTTAAAACACTCAGCTGTGAGTGAAGGCCCCGCTTTCCCCCCACCTCAGAGCTCTTCACATCCCTTGGTCACTGGCCTTCACTCTTGCTGGTAATTTCCCAGGCTGAATCATTCTCTATCAGGCCATCTCCTGGGGGAGCCAAATAGTTTTAAAAATTCTCAGTGACTCATGTATCCTCACCAGCAATTCTGTTTATTTTTTTGTGGATGTGGCACACATGCGCGTGCGCATGTGCAAACACATACACTCAGCACTAGGAGTCTTTGTTTACTCGGCCTTAGAACACTAAATCTGCTTCCTCAGTGCATGTCTTTACTTGCATTTTAGCATTCTAGTTCATGCAATTTGAAATAAAGGTCTAGTTATTTCCTTTCCAACCAACTCCCAGCACTCAACCTTCCAAAGCTTAAGAATTTCTTGATGAGAAGGGAGCGCCATATTATGACGGTTTTACAGAAAGAAAACTGCCGGCTGACTGGCCTGCTGGGCCTTTACTTTGACTTCCTTCAATGGCTTTGGCATCCAAACACTGCAAGTGAAACCCCACAATAATGAGACTAACAGAGCCAGTGGCACAACCTTATTTTATGACTTAAAGCAGCTCTGAAAATAAGTGACTAAGAGAACAAGATCCAATACAATGATGGCTTGAGGTGGTAGCACAGGGGTATGGACCATTGACAACACTTAGCTCCTGGCTTTTAGTTCTTTCACAAAAGCCTTGGTTCTTCGTAGCCTGAGATCATTGCTAAGTGAAATGAACCTCTTTTTGCTTACCCTATTGCCTGTCCTTATGTTATGGCTGCCATTTGCTATTAGCAGGGTCTTCCTTGAAAGGTTCTTAAGAGCATTTGGTGTCTGTTCTGTGCTGCTGAGTGCAACAGGCTGCCACTTTCTTGGAGTTCCAGACCATCCATCCTCAGTCTAGCACACCTGCCCACCCTTATCTTTCTGGCTTTCTTCCACTCCTGCTGCACCCTGTTAGTGGGCTCTACACTCTAGGCATACCTCATACTCACACAGTGGCAGAGCAACCAGGATGCTCACGTGCCATGCCAGGGCTTGCTTCTGAACATGCAGTTTCCTTCTCAGCCTGTCCTTCTCCACCACCGCTCCCTGGAGAACTCCTACTTATCCTTCATGACCCAACTGGAACATTTTTTTTTTTTTGCCTCTATCTCCCCAATAGCATTAGAACCTTTAATCTTCCCTGTACTCAATACACAACTCCGTTAACACAACTCTTGGCTGAGCCAGGAGGCTTAGTTGAATGCATGAGTTTGAGGCCAGCCTGGGCAACATAGCAAATCTCCATTTCAAAACAAAAATTGCCAGTTGGTGTTTTTCTGTATTTTAAAATATCAGCTGTATTGTTATAAATTATATACCATACAAATCACCCATTTAAATGGTATAATAATTCAATGATTTTTTACTATAGTTGTAGAGTCGTGCCACACAATTAAAAAAAAGTATTTATTTACTTATTTTATATGTATGATTGTTTCACCTGCTTGTATGTAAGTGCACCTGTGTTGTGTAATGCCCACAGAGGTCAGAAGAAGATTCTGGATCCCTTGACACTGGAGTTATGGATGGTTGTTAGCCATCATATGGATGCTGGAAATTGAGCTTGGGTCCTCTGCAAGAGCAGCTAGTGCTCTTAACTGATGAGCCATCTCTTTAGCCCCCAATACAGTTAATTTTAGCACATTTTATCCCTCATGCCCATTGGCAATTACTCTCCATTTCCCTTCAACTCCACTGCTCCCTCATCCCTCGGTAACTACTTACTTATTTTCTGCGTACTCTGGACATTTCATGCAAATGGAATTACATAACATGTGACCCTTTGTGCCTGACTTCATTCACTTAAAATACTGTTACCAAGGTTCACACATGCTGTTTGTTATATTGGTATGTCATTCTTTTTTAAAGGTTTATCCTTATTATCTGTGTGTGTGTGTGTGTGTATCTGTGTGTATGTATAAGTGCACACATGTATATGGGTGTCTACAGAGGTCAGAAGAGGGCACTGGATGCTTTGGCGCCTGAGTCACAGGAGTTTGTGAGCTGCCCAGTGTGGGTGTTGGGATCCCAGCTCTGGTCCCCGTGATGGAGCAGAGAAGCAGGCTCTCTTAACCACCGAGCCATCTCGCCAGCTCTACTACTTCATTCTTTTACAGTCAAATAACATTCTATTGCGTGAATATACATTTTATTTATTTGCTCATCAGTTGGCAAACACTTGGGTCTTTTCCACTTTTTGGCTACTGTGAGCAAAGCTGTTCTGAATATCCATGTACATGTTTTATGTAGACATATGCATCTTCATTTTTTTCTGAGTGCATGTGTAGGTGTAGAATTACTGTTGAGATGGTGATTCTAGGTTTAACTTTTGCAGAACTTTTTTTTTAAGCAGCTGGTCATGTTACATTCTTACCAGCAGTGTGCTGGGGTTCCAAACTCCCCACACCCTCACCCATACTTATAATTGCTTTTTAAAAAATATTTTATTTATTATTTTTATTTTATGTGTACAAGTGTATTCCCTGCATGTGTGTGAGTGCACCCATGTCAGAGGTCAGAAGAGGGTTTCGGATTCCTCCGGAACTGGAGTTAAGGACAGTTCGTGGCTGCCATGTGGGTGTTGGGAATTGAACCCGGGTCCTCTGCAAGAGCAATCGGTGCTCTTAACTGCTGAGCCATCTCTCCAGCCCCTCTTATAACTACTTTTTAAAAATAACCATCCTGGTGTATTTGAAGTGGTATCCTGTTGTGGTTTGGGTTTGGGCTTCCCCCGACTAACGATATTGAACATTGTGTTCTGTGTTTATTGAACACTTATGTATCTTCTTTTTTATCTTAGGGGGAAAATGCACAGATTTTCACAGATGTTACTTGTGGGTTTTCAAATAGATGCTCTTTATCAGATCAAAGAATTTTCTTTCTATTCTTAGTTTCTGGAGGTTTATTAATTAATTATTATTAATAAGCAATATTAGATTGTGCTTAAATTTTTCTTCATGTATTAAGTTAATAATAACCATCTGGGCTTCGTTCTTTATTCTATTAATATTATATATTACATTAATTATATTTAAGATGTTAAGCCAACCTATATTTCTAGGGTAATTTACTAAGCCATGTGTATGTGATATGTAACTACTTTTTGTTTGTTTGAAGCAATCTCATTGTGTAACCCAGGCTCAAACTCACTTCTGTGGACAGAGTTCAGAAATGTGATAGCATATCTGGCTTATACTTTCACTGCTGATAGATCGGTTTTATTTATACTTGTTGAGGATTTTGTGTCTATATCCATGAGGGATTTCTTTTGTTGTAGTATCTTTGTCTTGTTTGAGTTTCAGCAATATACTGTCTTCATAATATAAGTTGAGAAACATTCCCTACTTTTCTATTTTCGGTAAGATTTTATGAGGAATTGATATTAATACTTTTAAAATAATCTATTCATCAGTCTCATATCTAATTCACCAGTGAAACTGTCGAGGCCCGGGCTGTTTTTCTTTCTTTCCTCCTTTCTTTCTCTCTTTCTTTCTCTTTCTTCCTTCCTTCCTTCCTTCTTTCCTTCCTTTCTTTCATCTGTGTAGTTTTAAAATTTATTCTTTTAATATGAAGATTTCATTATTATTCAAATATTGCAAAGTTAAAAACTGGGAAGTAAGTACTATGAAAAGACAGTGTATTATTTGGGTTGGGCATTGCTTGTGCACACCTTTAAATCTCAGCACTTTGGAGGCAGAGGCAGGCAGATCTCTCTGAGTTTGAGGACAGCCAGATCTATATAGAGAGTTCCAGGCCAACCAGTGCTACATAGTGAGACCTTGTCTCAAAAGATAAGGAAGGAAAGAAGGAAAAGGAACAAGAAAAGAAGGTGCTACTTACAGTGTTGCTTACAGTTCCCGAAAGGACTGAGCCATTGGGAAATATCAGGGAAGTCAGTGGAAAATGATCTAGGGGAAAAAATGAGCAAGAGCAGGGTAAACGGTAGGATTTGCTGGTAGGAATGATTTTAGGGCTTGATTTTTGATGTGGAAGAGTTGTTTATGAAGTCTGGTTCCTAACCATAGCAGACAGAAATCATCAAGGGAGAAATGTAGAAAATGGGAATACTTTAAATGAGGAGGGCATGGAGGGAGGGTTAGCCAGGGAGAGGAGGAGAGATAAATAATGCCTAGCTAGTATAAAAAAAGGAGGGAATCATATCAGTCCAAAAACCTACTGAAAAATTACACATACATCTACATGAGTCCATGTGTATAGCTGAAAGCTACATAACAAGAAACAGTGCTGGACAGGCGAAACCTTTCTTTGAGTTGTTGGTCAGGGTAGTTGAGGAGACTCCCAAAATCACATAAGCTTTTGCCACAGCCTTGATTGCCTCCCAGAACTTAAAGGTGAGACCCTATTGCTGAAGACACAACATACTTCAGACATGGGATTTGGAGTAATGGAGCTAGAACTGATCTGGAAGCCACCTCCCCTGAAGGCTAGCTCTCAAAGTTTGGAAAGCACTATATAAGCTGCTAAGGGAGAACATCAATTGATGGTCCAACCCCAGCTTCAAGGCCTAAAAACCATGTCAATGACCAGCACAGCAAACAACATTGGTGTAGTAGTGACACTTTTGTCTTAGGAGTAATCAACAGCTGCCTAATTGGACTTAAAGCCCACTCAGTGGGAAGAAACTCATGTGTGGTACTGTAAACATAACCAAATACACATAGTTGGAGAAGTCATAGACCTTAGAGAAACCCCAAAGCTACCACATCCCTAGACAAATGTAATTTCTTACTATGTGCAAAATATGGATCCTTAAATTTACAGACAAGTATCCCGGTGACTACCCATCAAGAAGCTTCTTTTTCAACAGACAGAGATTATTACAGAGTTCCACAACTGGTCACACACAGAGATTGTCTGTAAATTGTCAAAGCCTAAGTGGCACATCTACAATGCAACCTCTACACCTAAGGCTCACAGAACATAGAACAAGGGATGAAGAGAACACTAACACATCTTTCAATTCTCATCAATGAAACTTCCTCATGCAACAGAGGTCCAAAATACAAAAGGTCACAAATGGCCAAAACATAGAGAATAAGAGTCTGCAGAGTGTGGGTCCTTGGACAGGACTCCTATATTAAACTCCACCCACCCAGGGCTCAGGAACCATTGCTGAAGCGGAGGTGGAAAGATTGTGAGAGCCAGGGAGGAGGTGCATGACTATACAGAAATGGAGTCCTACAGGTTCCTGGGACCCTTTTCATATGAACCTACAGCAATGGTGTCAGCATGCATAAGACCCATGCAAATTCAAGCAGACAAAAAACCTAGCACAGAACTGGGGAAATGGACAGCAGGCCCCAATCTTAGTCGAAGAATTATTGGCAGCTGATTATTGCTGGGTGAGGAAGAGCTGATCTTCTTAAAGGAAGGGACTCTAGATAGGTTGACTAGACCTCAGTGGATGAACTTGCACTGAAGGATATTTGGGGACACTAATTTGACATGATAGGCCTTAACACAAGTGACATTTTGTATGAATTCAAGTGGGGAGACTACCGGGGGGGGGGGCAATGGGGAAGGGGAGTATAAAGATGATTAAGATGTTCTGTATGAAATACACAAAAAATCAATAAAAATTCTTTTTAAAAAAAGTCTGGTGTCTGGCCCTGGGATGACTAGGTCAAAAGAGTAGATGATAATCCAGGACCAGAGATTCAGCTCAGGGCTAGAGTGCTTGCCTAAGCATACTAGAGACCTTCAGTTTGGTGTGTGTGTGTGTGTGTGTGTGTGTGTGTGTGAGAGAGAGAGAGAGAGAGAGAGAGAGAGAGAGAGAGAGAGAGAGACAGACAGACAGACAGACAGACAGACAGACAAAGAGAGAGAGAGGTGAAGGCTGTGGATCTGTTAGTCGGTACATGGAAGGCACAATCAAAGCTTCTCTGTAGAAACTAGTAGCCTGAGATTGCCTCTCCCAGAGCTACAAGGCCCCAGATTTCAAAGCACCAGAAATAGAGAAGAATAAAAGGCATGACTGGTACACTGATTCAGTCTCTTCCCTTGCTTCTTCCTGGGACTCTTTCCTCTTGGTTCAATTTCAGCAGTTTCAGCTCTGCATCCCCTCTGTTATGTAAACTACTGGGATATAGTTATTCATATTCCTTATAATCCTTTTTATTTCTGTCAGGTCAATAATGTTCTCCTTTTCACTTCTAATTTTAGCTATTTGTACTTTTTTTTTTCTTGGTTAATCTAGCTAAATACTTGTCAGTATTGTCATGCACTGTAGAGAACCAGAATCTGGTTTTGTTGATTTTTCTCTATTTTTATCTATTCTCTGTTCCACTGAGTCTCACCTACTTATTATTTCTTTCCTTCCACTTGGTTTAGGTTTATTTTATTATTCTTTTTTTCTGTTGCCTTAAGGTAGAAGCAGGTTTTTTTTCATTGTTTTTAAATTAAAAAATTTAAACTTGATTACGCATGCCATGGCATGAGTGTGGTGGTCAGAGGACAATTTGTTGGTTCTCTCCTACCACGTGGTTCCAGACAACTCAGGTTGTCAGACTGGGCGGCAGATGCCTTCACCCACTGAACCATCTCACCAGTCCCGTTCCCACCTCCACCCCCGCTTAATGAAGATTTTTAGAGCTATTAATTCTCCTCTAAGCATAGCTTCAGATGCATCGTGTAGTTTTTGATACATTGGGCTTTCCTTTTTACTCATCTCAAAATATTTTCTGATTATCCTTGTGATTTTATTTGTTATTTAGAAGTGTGTTATTTTCACACACATGGATTTTCTAAAAAAAAAATTTTCTAATTTTCTATTTTTATCCTATTGTGTCCAGAAAACATACTTTTTATGGTTTCAATCTTTTTTTTTTTTTTTTTTTTTTTTTTTTGAGACAGGGTCTCTCTGTAGTCACAGCTGGCCTAGAACTCACTATGGAGATCAGGCTGGCCTTGATCTCACAGAGATCCACCTGCCTCTGCCTCCCAAGTGCTAAGACTAAAGGTGTGCACCACCAGGCCCAGAAGTTTCAATCCTTTTTAACTTACTGAAATTAGTATATGATTTATCCTGCAAAGGGATCCATCCATGTGTTCTTGAGAAGAATGTGTATTCTGCATCAGTTGCTTAGTATGTTTTTTGTTTGTTTGAGAGTTGTTCAAATCTTTCCTTTGCTCACTGATCTTCTGCCTAGTTCTAATGGTTATTGAAATTTAACATACTCAAATAGCTGTTACTGTTCAATTATCTCTTTCTTTCTTCAGTTTTGTCTGTTTTTGCTTCATAGGTTTTAGGGCCCATTGTTAAGTACAGATATATTTATGACTGTAACATCTTCATTAATGGGTTGACCCTGTTATCATTGTAAAATATTTCTCTTATCTGTGGTAACTTTTTATTTTCTTTTGAATTTTTGAGAAAGGGTCTCCCTATAGTCCCAGCTGGCCTGGAACTCATTATGCAGATCAGGCTGGTCTTGATGACACAGAAATCTACCTGCCTCTGCCTCCCAAGTGCTGGGATTAAAGGTCTGCATTACTATGCCTGGCCTGCAGTAACTTTTTATTTGTTTGTTTGTTTAAAAATCTTTTGGGGCAGGGGGGCTGGAGAAATGGCTTTAGTAGTTAAGAGCACTGACTGCTTTTGCAAAAGACCCAGGTTTGGTTCCTAGAACATACATGGCAGCTAACAGCTGTCCATAACTCCAGTTCCAGGGGATCCTTGGCCTCTTCTGGCCTCCATAGGAATTGCACACGTGGTACACTTACATACATGCAGGCAAAATATTCATACAAATAAAAATAATTTAATTGATTTAAAAAACAAAAAATTTAAAACAAAAAAACAAAGCATCGTTATAATCATTACTTTATATCATTTAAAGAAGTTGAGAAAAAAGAATATATAATAGTATCTTAAAATAACAACACAAGAACATATTTATAGTTTGTAGTTTGTCAGACTAACCTTTGTATTTATGTTTTCTTCACTTATTCCATTGTATTTTAGTTATCCTCTGGTATTCTTTCTTTTTTCCAATACAGCTCTCCTCCCAACCATTTCTGTTGTGCTGATATTGTCAGATAACTTATAGTCCTATATAACATAGAGAATCAGGAACTTCTCTGCATACATATCATTCAATAAGCATTCTTTTTCTTATTTATTTATTTATTAAGATGGGACATCCCAGACTGATCTTGAACTCCTAGGCTCAGGTGACTCTCTGACTTCAGCCTCCTAAGTGCTGGGAATATAGGCAAATACTATGGTATTCAGGTAAAAACCTCTCCCTCCCCCTCCTCTTCCTCTATTCTCCTTCTGCTTTTTTTTTGGGGGGGGGGTCTTTTTGAGACAGGGTCTCTCTGCAGCCCTAGCTTTCTGGAACTCACTATGTAGAACTCACAGAGATCTTCCTGCCCCTGCCTCCCAAGTGCTGGGATTAAAGGCATGTGCCACCATGCCTGGCTTCTCCTTCTACTTTTTAAAAAAAGTATGTGTAATCTTAAAAACATATTTGTCTAAAACAATTTTCACACAATCACACAATGCCTCCAAAGATGCGCACTTCATGAACTTTCCCACCTCTTTTTCAAGTGTAGTCAAATTGATCGCCACCTTGGTTCTTGGTGAACTGGGCTTTTTGTGTATTTGCTTATGCACTTACACCCACAGAAAGAAAGGGAAAGGAGGGAGAGGCAGACTTGATTTCACATTTCCATCAGTGGATTGTTCTGTTTGTTCTGTTTCTAACCTCATTTTCTAGATGTGTAGAAGTCCTTCCAAATCATAATTTAAACTCATGCTTCTTTAAGCTGCCCCATTGAACTCCAGTCAGTTAACAAATGTTTACTGAGTCCCTACTTTGTGTCAGGCCTTGGGGTTTAGAGCTTCTGTTCTCACCTCTCTATACTACTACAATATGGCTGGACAAAATTTAACATTCCCATTTAAAAATTTTCTTAATTAATTCATTTTTTATGTATGAGTGTTTTGCTTGCATGTATGTAAGTGCATTCGTGTGTGCAATGCCTGGGGAAGCCAGAAGAGAGTGTCAGATCCCCTGGAACTCGAGTTATAGCCACCATATGCATGAATAGCCACCATGTGGATTCTGGGAACCAAACCCTAGTCCTCTGATAGAGCAGCCAGTGCTCTTAACTGTTGAACCATCTCTCTAGCCCTTAACATTCCCATTTTGATGAATGTGTAGGTTTTCCCCCAGGGACACAAGTTTAGAAGAGGACATGAAATTGCTTTCTAAGAAGTGAGACCAATTTATAGTCTCAGGAGTATACAGGAATGCTTACTCACTTGGTAGATGGGAAATTTCCACTTTAATTTGCATTTTTGCATTACTGAAATTGAATACTTTTTCATGTTATTAGCTGATTGCATTTTTTTTCTGGATTCTAAATTTTCCTTTTACCAGTTTTCTAGTAAGGTCTATTTTTGTGTTTTTATATTAATTTGCATGAATAATATACTGCATCTATTTTTCTTTCGTAGTTGCTGTTGAAAATATTCTTTCATATTTGTGTTGTGCATTTAATTTCTTATGGCTCTTAGATTTTTTTATTTATTCCATTGTATTCACTTTAATAAATTCAAAGTATACAGAATTTCTTTCATTGTTATTTCTTTTATTGCATTTATCCTACAAAATCCTTCCCCAAATCAATCAAGTAAAGGTAAATAATTATCTATCTAGTTATTTCTATTCCTTCCTCCCTTCCTTCTTTCTTCTTCCCTCCCTTTTCTTCTCCTTTCTTTTGAAATGGGGTCTCCCCACAAAACCAAGGCTGACCCATAATCCTCCCGTCTTTGTTTCCCTAGTATGGGGATTAGAGGTATGCAGTACCACATCAGCTCTGGCTTCATTTTAAATATAATCAATCCAAATGAAAAGCAACTGTTGAGGCTGGAGTGATGGCTCAGTGGTTAAGAGCAGTGGCTGCTCTTGCAGAGGACCCAGGTTCAGTTCCCATCACCCACAAGGTGACACACTGTCCGCAACTATAGTTTCAGGGGATCTGACACAGGGCATTGCATGCCTGTGGTGCACTTACATATATGCAGGCAAAACACTCATAAAAAAATTTTAAAAGAACAAGTGTTGTCAGGAGTGAAGAAAAGAATTAACTTCATTATTTTTTCTGAAAAGTATACTCATAGAAATCATTGAACAGCCCACCCTCTGTCCCTTACATCTAATGCCACAGCTCTGTCTCTACTCCTGCATCCCTGTGAGGCCCTGCTCTTCATTTACAGTTTTAACTTTCCTCAGGGATCTCATTCCAGTTTCACATTGCTCTATAGAAACCTACATCAACATGCTTGACATAATCCTTAAGTAATATGTAGATCCATGTAAAATATGTATTATTTGTTATGTGTGCTTAATATGTACATTCAATGGTAAAAATCACACAAATCCTTCTTTTACATTTACTTATTTGTGTGGGGGGGTGAGGTGGGGATGTGTGTGCATGCCATGGCACACGTGTGGAGGTCAGGGGACAACTTGTTCTCAGTTCTCTGCTTCTGACATGTAGGTCCTGGAGATCAAAGGCTCAATGGTGGAAAGTGCTTTTACCACTGAGTCATTCTGCTAGCCCACAGACTATTCTGATTTCCTCTTCTTGTAAAAAA
>NW_008331484.1:173262-179453 GCF_000622305.1 Nannospalax galili | reverse complement strand
AAAAAAAAGATTATTATTATTATTTGTTTATTTTTATTTTGAGTGTTTTTGCCTGCATGTACATAAATGCACCCATGCATGCAATGGCCACGGAGGCCCCAAGAGGGCATTGGGTCCCCTGGAACTAGAGTTATAGACAGTTGTTAGCCATCATGTGGGTGCTGGCAACCAAATCCAACTTCTCTATAAGAGAAGCCAGTGCTATTAACTGCTGAGCCATCTCTTCAGCCCTTTGTTATTATTTTTAACTATATGTCTCTCTGTGTGTATGCCACATGTATGCAGATGTTCAGAGGCCAGAAGATAGAGTTGGTGCCTTGGAGCTGGAGTTAAGGTGGTTGTGAGCCGCCTGACATCAGGACCAGGGACCAAACTCTGGTCCTCTGCAACAGCAGTATGTGTTCTTGACTGCTGGGCCACCTCTCCAATCCCCTTATTTTCTCTATTTCTTCCCCTACCCCTTTCCTTTCTTTTCAAGACCAGGTCTTCTGTAGTCTCAGCTGGCCTAGAACTTGCTGTGTAGACCAAGCTGGCCTGGATCTCACAAAGAGCCACCTGCCTGTGCCTCTGGGTTCTGGGATTAAAGGCCTGTGCCACCATGCCTGGCCTTTATTCTTATTTCTTATTATCAGTCTTACTAAGGACTATAGTTTGAACCTTAAATGTTCCCCAAAGGTCATTTGTTGAAGGCTTGTTTCCCCAAGCTGTGGCACTCGGGGGAGGGGGAGTATTAACTAAAAAAAAAAAAAAAGAAAAGAAAAATAATGAATATAAACCTTCATAAATTACTGGGTTAACATTTTACTAATACTGTTCTGCTAAAACTAGAAATCAATAACAAAAGAAGGTTAGGATTTTTATTTGTATCTAAAGCAGATATTGCAAGGATCATTAAGTAATGCTTAGATTTGAACAGCATGAAATACTATGTAAAAGAAATTATGATACACGGAAATCCCAAAAAGAGTTTGAAGCATCCTGTCTGGCCTTTAATTGTTTTTTAATAAATTATAGTTCTGGGGCTGGAGAGATGGCTCAGCAGTTAAGAGCACCGACTGCTCTTGCTGAGGACCCAGGTTCGATTCCCAGCACCCACATGGCGGCTGCAAACCTTCCTTAACTCTAGTTCCAGGGAAATCCGAAACCCTCTTAAATAAATTAAATATTTTTTTAAATTATAGTTCTTTTCCTTATATATATTTCTTGATATTTTTCTTTCCACTGGAAATCACAAATGGGACACGTGAATGGATACTATCAATTTTGGGGAAACTTGAATGAATTTATATTTCTTTTTCTCCTCCTATTTCAGTTACTCTAAAGGTCTGAAGTTACTTTGGTGCATGCATCTCTGAAATTCAAGGACTCTCACCCTGTTCTGCACACTCAAGCCCTCTACTTTCCCAGAGGCTCTCACTCAAGTCTTGCCTGGGTCCTAGAATGTAGGCAGAAGGGTGAAGGCAGCGCTCTCTGTGTAGGAGCCTTTATAGCTTCCAGTCTAAGAATTGGTGGTGAGTTTTCTGTTTCTTTCATTCTTTCACCCTTCTTTTGCATGCCCCCCCCCAAAAAAAACAACTGCTGTTGTCAACATTACTCTTGTGAACACTGAGAACTGTTCTTTGGTTTAAAAAAAATTAAAAAATTTAAAAAATCTCAGCAAGCTCCTGGCTAGTACTTTGCAATCCATTCTGAAAAATTTTGCAGCCTCTAGTTTTTCACGTTAGCTGTGCTTTTCATATTAGAGACACTCATGAGCAGGGCCTGGTAAATCATCCCTCCCTATTTCATCACATATTTGAAAGGTACAGAGAGTTCAGATTCCAAAGTCTGAAAGAAACTGACTGATTAGTCCTTTTCTGCTTGGTGTGATGACTTGACTCAAAGATGTTCTTGATTGCTCCAATTCGGAGTCTTGATTTGTCCTTGAAAACTGTGTGATTTGTTTACAGTTGTTTTCTAAGTAGACTTCTGTTTTTTTGTTTTTTTTTTTTTTTTGTTGTTGTTGTTTAATTTCTTGTGAATGATTCTAAAGGAGTTCACAACTTTGAAATCTCAGGGGCCAAAAGCTCCACAAGAAAGTATAACACAAAAGGCGGGAATGAACATACTGTTACTAACATCACATTTTGCCAGGGGTATAAAAAGGAAAAAGTACCATCTTTTATCATTATCACTTCATAAAAGGATAACTCACATCAAAACTAAGACAAGAATAAATCTTGGAATAAAGGAAAATCCTATAAGCTGAATGCATTTAAAAAAGAAACTAGCTATGTAGCCCTTGTTCTTTTTGGGGTCCAAGATCAGTGAAAAACCCCCACAGAGACACCTGTTAAATACTTTTCTATACCCTCTTACCAGCTTACTGTGCGTCCTTCCTGTTGTCCTTATTGGGTCAAGATTGTTCCTGCCTGGCACTCTCCTTTCTCCCTTTAGCAACATTTACAGATCCTTCTTCTGGCAAACTCTTCAGCGGCACTTGGGAGAGCTTGGGTCATCAATTCTGGTCTGCATGTCAAAGGAGCTGGTGATGGAAAAGTCCAGCAGGGTGTGCAGCTGTGAGCTCTGTGGAAGTGGAGCTGCTCGATGTCATTCCAGGGCGCTCTCATCATTTACTGTGCACAGAGGTAGCTGTGGCAATCTCCTTCATCCCTGTTCTTTTCCTCACACAGGTGGTGGGAACCCAGTAGTCATCTTGGTGACATTTGACTTATTCTCTTCAGGGCTTTTGGTAAGGTCTTTACATCAGATTCTGCTGTGTGGTCCAGTGTCACATACAAAATGCAGGAGTACATGGAGTCATGATCCCTGTTTTTTTTTTTTTTGGCTTTCTTTAGATGTTTTTTTTTTTTTTTTTTTTTTCTTTTTTTTCTTTTTGGAGCAGTCTTTCATAGCCCAGGTTGTCTGGAACTCTATGTTTTCAGAAATGCCCTTGGACTCCTGATCACCCTACCTCTGGGATTACATGGGTTAACCACCACACTCAGCTTTTTGTTTCTGTTTTGAGACAGGGTTTCATAGAGCTCAGGCTGGCCTGGCCTCGAACTTCTGATTGCCTACTTTCACCTCCAAACTGCTACGATTATAGGAGTTGAGGCACCATGGCTAGTTCAGGTTGTCTTAATTCCAATCACAACCTTTACAAAATTGTTGAGAAGTGTCTTGGTGTGCTTGCAGTATCTTCTCTGCACCTGTTATTTCCCTTCTTCCTGAGAGCTGGTGGCTTCATGCTGTCATTTTTTTTTCCTCCAGATTGCAAGCCATCTAATAAAACTACTCACACCAGGGGTCAGAAGTTTAATTTTCTCCCTCCCAGACGTTCCTGAATATAACGAAGTAGAAAGAGAGCCTAGTTCTAGAATCCAGATGATTTAATTTCAGTCATGGCTGTACTTGCTGCTATGAGACTTGGGCGAAATAAGAATGAAAATATAAGATCAGTCTCATAGGATTAATGTAAAAATTAAATGAGATTATCAAAATGCTTATAGTCACAAAAGTGTTTTTATTCTTTTGTTAAAATAATTATTTTTATTATATGTGCATCAGTGTATTGCCTGCATGTAAAAGTGCACCTGTGTTGTGCAATGCCCACAGACGTCAGAAGAGGGTGTCGGATCCCCCTGGAACTGGAGTTGCAGATGGCTGTTAGCTGCCATGTAGGTGCTGAGAACCAAACCCAGGTCCTCTATAAGAGCAGCCAGTGCTCTTAACCGCTGAGCCATCTCTCCAGCCCCATACGTCTTAATCTTTTTTAAAAGGGTTTTAAATACTAGGAACTTAAATGAGCTAGCTTGAGTAGGAAAGCTGGGTTTATTTTGATTCATCAAGTCTCAAGGAGTTCTCTTTCCCGATGCATGGGAGATCCTTCTAGAGTTCCTCAATACCTGGTTCTTCTTTCTCATGTGAAGTAAGATTTCCTAGCCTTTTTTGCATGAACGAATTCTGAAGTGAAGTCTGGAAACTGGTTGTTTAGCCCTCTGACCTCGTGGCTCATGGCTGTCAGCTATGGTTGACTGTCACCAAGAGATCTCGAGATAGTTTTATACTCTGTATTGCTAACCAAGGAAAAGATCAAAATTGGACATTTGAGGTGCACTTCCCCTGAATGCGTGTCCCTTTTGCACCACTGTAATGTTGAACTACCATGATCTGGCAAGGGTCTGTGAAGGAAGATGGAGATCAACCCTTTACTTCTTATATAGCCTAAAGAATGAATCTCTAAGGATTCCCTCACCAGGGAATGATTTGCTTTGAAGGTTGCATAGACTGACTTTTCCAACTGCCATCAAGTCTTATTGTTTCAATGTAACCTTATTTTTCCTGGGGTGTTGAGAAGCACTGGGCTGGGTACCATGACTGAGCCATTCCTTGACTACCCCAATAATTCTTGCATTAGATAAGTTACATTATGTGTGGGTGCTTGATGGTGATGCAGGAAGTCCACAGTGGTCCCTGGGGATGATGCCAAGATGTGTGACTGACAAAAATAGGAGCCAGATTCTCTCCAAAGCGTGGTTCTTTGTACGTGTTTTCCCTTCTGCCTGAAATAGCCCTTTCCCCTCAATGATAAATAATCCTGATTTCAGGGTTTGGCTCCATCACGTCTTCTAGAAATGACCACTGCACTCAGGGTTAGCTCTTCCTGCTGTATTCTAACACCTAAAAATGTGCTTCCTTTTAAAAAGTAAGGTGAGGAAGAGCTTATCTTCTTTAAGGGAGGGATTCGAGAAAGGCTGACTAGACCCCAGTGGACAAACTTAAATGGAGGGATGTCAGGGGACACTAACCTGTCTTAACATAAATGACAGAATGCATGAAATCCGGTGGGGGGAAGGCTGTGGAAGGGTGCCAGTGGGGAAGGAGCTATAAAGATGATTAAAATGTTGTGTATGAAATACACAAAAATTCAATAAAAGAGTTCCATTTCCTCCTTAAATTGCAAAGGTCAAAACATGTTCAAAATGTGTCCTGTGGTTTCAGTATGGTTTGAACATGTTCCCTAAGGGTTTGTGGGCTTGGATCCCAATGTGGCAATGTAGAGAGGTGGTGTGTTCCTTAAGAGGGAACCCCTTTCTTTGACTTTCTGTCTTGTCATGTGATCTCACCTTCCTTCTACTACCACCATGATGACGTCTGCCTAGAGGTCCTCACCAGGGTTGAGTTAATCTTATTGCCATGCTCTTGAATTTCCAGAACTGTGTGCCTTTTTTCCTTGTAGTTACTTAGCCTCAGGTATTTTGTTATAGTAATAGAAAACTAGCTAATACAATGCTACAAACTTTGGAAAATTCAACTATGCAAAAAAAAAAAAAAAACCTTCCATTGTTTCATGTATTTTCACACACACACACACACACACACATACACACGCACATTTAGGTTCCCAAATTTTGATTTTGTACTTGCTTTTCCTTCTTAATTTCATGTCACAAAGGATTTTCTATTCATCTACAGTACACTTTAAAAATTAAATATGTAATAGCTTGTGGATATTCCATAACTCATATAAACACATTCTTGTTCTGATTGTTTCTAAATTTTCATTAATGAATCTGAGATGAACAGTCTTGCATATAAATCTTTGCCTACATTTCTGATTTTTTTTTTTTTTTTTTTTTTTTTTGGTCTTTTTGAGACAGGGTCTCCCTGTAGCTCCAGCTCTCCTGGAACTCACTATGTAGACCAGGCTGGCCTTGAACTCAAAGATCTGCCTGCCTCTGCCTCCCAAGTACTGGGATTAAAAGTGTGCACCACCACGCCCGGCTCATTTCTGATTATTTAAGATAAACTTTTAGAAGTAAAATTGTGGGCTGGAGAGATGGCTCAGCGGTTAACAGCACTAACTGCTCTTGCAGAGAACTGTCTGTAACTCCAGTTCCAGGGAATCTGATGCCTTTCTTCTGACCTCCATAAGCATTGCATGACACCAGTGTACTTCCACGCATGCAGGCAATATACTCATACACATAAAATAAAAATAATAAATAAGATTAAAACGGCCGGGCGTGATGGCACACGCCTTTAATCCCAGCACTTGGGAGGCAGAGGGAGGCAGATCTCTGTGAGTTCGAGGCCAACCTGGTCTCCATAGCAAGTCTGGGCCAGTTGGGGCTACAGGGAGACCCTGTCTCAAAAAAAAAAAAAAAAAAAAAAGGGAGGGGGGGACAACAACTGGCAACTGGAGGGGG
>NW_008331484.1:164056-173213 GCF_000622305.1 Nannospalax galili | reverse complement strand
CTGGTCTACATAGTGAGTTCCAGGACAGCTGGGGCTACAGGGAAACCTTGTCTCAAAAATTAAAAAAAAAAAAAAAAAAAAAAAGATATTAAAAAGTAAAATTGTGGAGTCAAGAAGCAGAGGCTTTTGCTATCTTGGATCTCATTCTAAGAAAGGAGAAAACCTTTCCAGGAGATGTCTCCTTCCCAGCAGGTCTTTCCTTATGTCTCATGGGCAGCATTACATCACATTCATAAACAGAAACCAGGTTGTGGCAAAATAGACTTATACTTTGTGGATGTACCATGTAGGATTCAATACATACAAAGAAAAAGAAGGTTTTGGTACATTTATGAGTAGCTATTAGGAATTAAGTTCCTTCCATACTTGTTACAGGATATTAAAATGTTTAAAACCCTTTTCTAATTTGCCTGTGAGACGATTCTAGGTAAAGACATGATCTAAGTTTGATCCCTGGGACCCAGGTAGTGGAAGGAGAGAATAGACTCTTGAAGGTTGTCCTCTGACCTCCATACTTGTGCTGTGGCATGCGCATGCTCTGCCTCTACCACACACACATATACAATAAACAAATATAACTAAAAAAAATTTAATTTGGTAGGTGGAAGATACTTCCTCTTTGTCACTTTTGTTTATATTTCTTTGATTACTGGTGGATGTAAACTTTTTTTCTTCCTGAAATACTTATTGTTCATTGTATTCTGTGATATGCTGAGTCATATCAGTTCATGTATCACGACTTTCAAAAGTGACTTTTATGGTAAATCCTGTAGAGCCTCAAACTGCATCAGCAGATAGCATGAAGTATAGACTTGTCAGATGAGTATGTCTACTTTTCCACAGGGTTACACATAGGTCACTATGTGCTGTACAGACAAGGTTGCCTGTAAACAGAATTTGAGACTTTCCCAGGGCAAGTCAGGAAGTCATGTCCACACTCAGCTTTCCTCTCTGCACCTCAAAGCATTTTCCATTGGCCAGTTTTTGAATCACTTTTGCCATGACCTTTACAACGCTATCTTTTTTTGGACCATAGAAAAAAAAATAGTATTTATTTCTGAAAAAATACAGAACCCAGACATTAATTAGAGACTGGTTCACCCTCACTGTGATCCTTTTGTTAATGAGCCCTCATATAATTATCACCCAGTTTTACCAAGTGTGAGTTTATAGTTAGGAGAAATTGTCATGGCCTCCTAAGAATCAAATTATAGAAAGCTAGAGGGCAAAGGCAAGAAATGTCACTCTGTTGCCAGAGAACTAACGTGGCGAATCACTGGTCTGAATCTCTAGTTTTATTGGAACTCAAAAATCCAGAAGGACTCCTAACAATTTCTTTGCGATGCTTGAAAATTCATCTTACAAACCCAAGGGTGTAAAGTTTGGAGTGAGGAAAGTGAACACATTTTTATTTCATGATTAAAAACTTAAAAAGCATTTTTTTTGGCTTAGGGATGAAAAATAACTGATTTCTATGAAGCCTGAAATAAATGAATCTGCTTCGCTTGTTATGTGACTAATGATCTTCATCAGCACTGAGCTGCATCAGCATTGCATTCAGGTAATAAATAATTATGCACTCTTTGCTCCATCAATAACTAATTACCTAACTACATTCACATAACCAGACTTCATGTACAAACAGTTATTTAGATTTGTAAGAATTGATAATACAATTAAATTGACCTTTACAGTAGTTTATCTGTGTCTAACTTTTTATAGTTTATGCTTGTAGTTGGGTTGCCCCGGCCCTTCCTTTTAACCTTAGGAAGTAGATGCATCATATTACTTTTTTTTCAATAATTAAAAAATTGAAATGGCTTTTGCATGAAAACATGTGACCCATTACAGGGCTGGGTAATTCATTACTAAATTCCCTAATAAATTGCACACCTCTAATCCTTTATCATCTTGACAAGAGAGCAACCAATGGCAAGCCCACGAAAGTTACAAACTGCACAAGGATTGAAATTAATTTGCTTCCCCTGGCATTCAGGTGTGTGAAGAGATTATAGAAATGTGATGGTAAGAGAAGCCAATAAATTGGGGCGATGACACATGCCTTTAATGCTCACACTTGGCAGGCAGAGGCAGGCGGATCTGAGTTCCAGGTCAGCCAGGGCTACATAGTGAGGCCGTCTCAAAAAACCAAAACCAAAACAAAACAAAACAAAAAACTGAGAGAGAGAGAGAGAGAGAGAGAGAGAGAGAGAGAGAGAGAGAGAATTGAATTTTGCATCCTTCCTCATCCCCACTCTAATGAGCTTCTGACCACATGTAGCATTCCCTGTTGCCCAAACCTTGCCTCTCATTTTATAATAACATTCATAGTTAAGATTTGAACTGATGCTATAGACTGAATGCTTGTGTCCCTTGACCGCAAATGCATATGTTGAAGACCTAGTTCCCAAGGCAGTGGTATTTGGAGGTAGGGCTTTGTTCCCAAAGGGTATGAGGCCTTCATAATGTGACCTGAAAAGGAAAAGGACAGGCACCTCAGTGTTCTCTTTGCCATGTAAAGGCACTGTGAGAAACCAACTCTCACAAGCCACAAAGAGAGCCCTCACCAGGAACTGAATTGATGGGTGCCTTTAATCTTGGACTTGTAGGTGGCTGCTGTGAGAAGAGCTCTGTTTCTTGAGCTATCCAGTCTGCAGTGTGCATCTTCCATGGTTGGCCAAACAGAGTAAGGACAAACCAAACTCTAGACTTCCAAGGATGTGATGAAAAAGTTAGTATCTCAGGGATATTCTCCCATGACTGAACCTTTCACCATAATCATTTTTTCCTCTTTTTTTAAAATCAACAACCATCATCCTATTTCATCAGCACTTAATGGGAAATGCAAGTTGACTCCACCACTTTACTGAATAAGAATTTATTCACCATCTACTATTGTAGACATGCTGGCCTTAAAGTGAACAAACTGCAAAGAGGAATGAGTGTCAGTCACTATAACTGAGAATCTAGCAGTTTATACCAGAGCTGTCAATAAATAAATGACGAGGGCCATGAAAAGGGACTGGACTCTACAAGGTGCAATAAGAGCCCAAGGACTGATATTTCCAGAAGATCCCAACAAGGCATCCAAATTAGATGACATCTGAGTTTTACTAATTAAAGTGCATATGAAAATTAATTTCAGCACCCTAAAGTTATAGGTCATGCTTCATATTTATAAAAATACTAAGTGTAGAGAAAATAGCCTTCGGTGTGTCCATCACCCACATTTAATACAGGTAAGCTTTGTTTTAGATTTCTAGAAATAAAATGCAATGGTTACAGCTTTTCTCTTATTTCTCTTTCCTTTAGTCTTTCTCCTTCACAGATAATGTCTATTCTGGAATTTATGAGTACCACTACCTGTGTTTTATAAAACTCACTTATTGGTAAGTATGTAGAGTATTATTATATGTATTTTGTACTTTTTAAATGTGCATGATGATATTCTAACTGTTGTAATTATATGTTTTTGAGATTTATTTGCTTGTAAATAAATTGTTCCTCCACTTTTTTGGAGGGGTAATAAATCAATACTGTAACGCACATTTATATGCATCTATATATCTTGTAAGCTTGAAAGCCTACTCTGTATTTTAGATGTTCCGAGACAGAGTTTTTAAATACTATTCTAAGAAAGTTCTTGGGCTGCATTTTAATCATTTCAACCAGGTGTTGTTCCTATCTGGGAAATTGCTCCACTGATTGAACACAAACTATAGTAAGAAAGTTGCTGGTGATAATTATTAAACAGCACAATCATTACTTGGTGGTTTCTATGTGCCTGGAATTGAAGTAGTTTAATCTTTTCAGAGTATATATTTAATGCACAATCAGAAGGATAATATCATCCATCCTCTAATTTTATTGAACTGGACAGAAGGAGACCAATGAGTGACACCTCTGTTCCTGTCCCATTGGTCAAAGTTCAAATGACCACACCTAACGGCAAAGGAGGCTGAGAAATGGATGGCTATATGCCTAGATAGAACTTTGCCAAAGACAGAAAAAAAGGAATAGGGGACTAGAGAGGTGGCTCAACAGTTAAGAGTACTGGTTGCTCTTGCAGAAGACCCGGGTTCAATTCCCAGAACCCATATGACAGCTAACAAAAGTCCTAACTCCAGTCCCAGGAGAATCTGACATCGTCTTCTGACCTCCTCAGGCATTGCACAACATGGGTGCATTTACATACATGCAAGTAATACAGTCATATGCATAAAATTAAAAAAAATAATATTTTTTAAGAAAAGAAAAAAAGAATGGATGTTGTGAATGAAAGTTTGTTTGAAAATTGTCTATTTTCAAATGTCACATGTTCTTTCTCATAGCTGGATGCTAACTTAGATATGCAGTTTTTAGTTGGAAAATCCAGAGAGCTCAGGAAACTAAGAAATGGCTATGGGGGGTGGTGTACTACTTCCTGGAAGGAAAAGCAGAATGCAGAGGTATAAAGGGGGAAAGCGAAAAATAAAGTAGGAAAGGTTAAATGGGTAATGGGAAGGCAGGATAGGAGGAGTAAGGGGAGGGATGACTAACATTAAAAGCATTTAGGAAAAAAACCATATGGAAACCTATCACTATAGAAGCTTCTTAAAACATATAAATATGCATTATAAAAGGAGGTTAAAAAGAGTTACCTTATAACAGGAGGACATTATCCCAACTAGACACCATAGGCTAGCAAAGTAAAAGCCCAATACCAGGAATGGACTCCTCTTTTGAAGCTGTTGAATAGAGGGTCCATAGATGCTCAACCAATACCAGCCATTGCCCCTGCTCTTGGTTACCCACTGGAACTTCACGGTGAGTGAGACCTTATTGCTGAAGCTACTACATACATGAGCTGTAGAACAAACAAGGAGAAATCAAGTTGGTGCTGACTTCAAAGCCTCTTCTCCATGGCTAGCTTTCACAGTGCTGGAAAAAATTAATCATTACCCTTACCCAGTTATGAATCCTGTGAGCTACAACAATTGGCCTAATAAGATATGCCTACTGATACAATAGTGTCATGAATATTATGGGAATAACCAACACTTTCTAATTGTATTAAAGGTCTGCTTCATAGGATGGAGCCCATACCTGGCATTAATATCAGGCCTAGGAACCCGAGGTTAAACAGGGCATAGGGGAGAGCCCAATACTGTTATTCTGCTCAATAGATAGAGTATTAAACTGACTCCTAATGACTTATTATTATACCAATAGATTAATACATCTCTCAACTCTCATTAGAGAAGCTTCTTTATGCAGCAGATAGTGACTGATGATTAACACAGAAAAACACAACTGGCCAGTGTGCAGAGACTAAGAGGCTACGGAATGCTTACCCCTGAATAGGACACCTATATCAAACTTCTGCCTCCCAAGATTCATTATGGAAGAGGGGGGCAGAAAGACTGTAAGAGCTAGAGGGGATAGATGACCACATGGAAACAAAGTTTTCTAGACAGCTGGTTAGTTACTCATATGAATTCACAGCAATGGTGACAGCATGCACAAGTCCCGTGTAAGCTCAAATCAGACAAAATCCCAGCATAGATGTGAAGAAGTGGGTAACAAACCCCAACCCTACCTGAGGAAATATTGGCAACTGATCACTGCTGGGAGGCGGGGGGAGGGGTCAGTCTCAATTAAGGGTAAGACTCTTGGTAGGTTAACCAGGTTCCAGTGGATGAATTCACATGGAAGGGCATTTGGGGACACAAACCTGACTCTATAGACCTTAATATATATACTTATTAATATATATTAATGTGTATATATTAAGGTTTTCTGTGTTAATATGTAGTATTAAAGTACATGAAATTGGATGCAGATAGGAGAGGGGATCTAAATATGATCAAAATGAGTTGTATGAAACTTATGAAAATTTAATTATAAAAGAGTTAAAAAATGTTTTTTTAATGGATATAGAAAACTGAAGAACAGAGAATGTAAATAGCATGTCCATAATTATATAATCACTAATTGATGGAAATGTTACAGAAGTTCTATAATCTTTTTTGTTGTTGTTGTTGTTTAAGAGTCTTGTAGCCCAGGCTAGCCTTGAAATTCTGCCTCCATCTCCCAACTGCTAAGACTACAGGGATGTGTCACCAGGCCCAATGAAATTCTGGGCTTTTTTTTTTTAAACAATTTTCCCCTTTTCTATTAAATTCTACAAGTACAAAACCATTCTATTTAAAATAACTCATAAGGAAAAATATGTTGGTGTCTTATGCATTTTCTTAAAATCCTTACTGTTAATAATTTTCTGGGAGCAAATTAAGTTTCCATTTACTGCAAGTTCAACCCACTGTAGTTTAGTTAACTGGTGATATAAGACTCAAACATTCAGAGGTTTGTTATCTGCTTTCAGACTGGACTCTATGTTCTTTCTTGACTCCTACAGGGTCTTCTGAGAGTTCACAGCCTCTAGCAAATGGAACTCATCCACTGATACGGATCCATGAAGACTCACTCAACTATTTGAAGCCCAATCCAAACAATGCTTTCTTGTCAATATCTTCTGCTTGATCATTCTTGGAATCATGGTTTTGGGTATCAATTGTTAGCAGAGCATTCTAGTTGTTTGTGTGTGGAGTCTGAGTGAAGGAAGGGAATGCACAGAATATGCAACATATCCAAACACCACTGAAGGTGTTCAGAACATTCTCATTGCTGTGACAAAATACATGATGAAAGCCACCTAAGGAAGAAAGGGTTTATTTTGGCTCACAGTCAGAGGGTCCAGTCATCATGACAGGGAAGGCATGGCGGCAGGGGCATGAGGTAGCTTGTCACATTGCACCTGCAGTCAAGAAGCAGAGAGAGATTAATACTGGTGCTCAGCTCACTTTCTCCTCTTTATGGTGTCTGGTACACCAGCCCATGAAATGGTGCCAGCCACATTCCCTCTTCAGCTCAGCCTTTCTAGAAATACCCTTTTAGGCATAACAAGGTGTGTTTCCAAGGTGATTCTAAATCCATTCAAGTTGACAATGAAAACTAACCATCACGACATCAAAGATCACTTTCTAGCTAAGAGTTTTCTATTTAATAAGGAATGTTGAACTCAATGATAGTCTTCTCAACCTATCAAAAATAAAAATAAAAGGTAAATGTGAGAAAATATCAAGAAAATGGTAGCACAAAACTAAAAAAATACTAAGATACAACTGTGTGCTATTCATATATAGATATATAGTAATTCACTGATATATTTATTCAACACTTTCAGGTATCTGAGAGAATAGTGATGCAATGTGACTTATGCTTATGATGTGTTATATTCTAAAAAGCTTTTCACAGGATCATTTCATCTGATAAAAATAATGAGAGCAGGAGGCAGAAATTGGCTAGGCAGTTTAGGATAAAGACACCAAAAGAAAAATAACCATTTCTTTCTCAGATGGGAGCTGGAAACTCCCTTGGATCTGCCAGTAAACTCATTTTAGCCTGAGGCTAGAGGTGCCAGGACTATCTAATCCAAAGATGTCTCTGATTCTCCCATAGCTAAAGGCTGTGGATGCCAATTAAGGGGGTCTTTTTTTTGTTTCCTTATCTCTCTTTTTCCTGAAGTAATACCTTGTTCCTGGAAGACATGCTGAGGATGTGACCAGGACTTCGAGGGACCTGGACACCTGGAATGAGAACTGACTGACCAACTCATGTCCCACTTCCTTCCTCCCTCCACTAAACTGTTATTAAAACTCCTGAATGATAAAACTCAATATAATCCCATTCCCTGGTCCCCTCCTGCTGCCCAGGAGCTCTGCTTTCTCTTTCCTACTGTCCCTATAATAAAATATCCCTTTCTAAAACTCATCCTCTGTGGTTCGTGAATTTCATTCTTCGAATTCCTGAGACAAGAACCCCAAAGCCTCTGGCTGGAGGTGGCTTTGGTGGCCATTGAGTTTCCAGTACCCTATCCTCTCAAGTTGAGTAAAACAAAGCCAAGAAAGACCCTATCACTCTCAAAAGACACCCTGATATTCCTGTATCACAAGGATGAATCAGAAAGTCACTTACCTCAGGAGCTCCTGGTGTTGAAGCCAGGACAGCAGTAATATCCAAAGACCTATAACATATTAAAGAAAGCATCATCAGGGAGGTTGCAAGGGAATTCAGAGAAGGAGCTGTGGTTTCTCATCATGGAGGAAGGATGGGGTTTGTCTGAGATTCACCAATGATACTTCATTCTGCACTACGACCTCCCTATCCTAAGTATCATCATCATCCCTCAGCAGGATTATTGTCCCCTAACTACTCTCCACATTTGTCAGCTATTGTATACAAGCCCTTACTTGAATCTGGCCCTTTGAAGATCTCTTCTGTGTTTCATGATACTGTATATTCCCAGGCTCCTAGCTATTTTCTGATTAGATTCTTCTAGGAATAGCAAACTGTCTGGAGATTAGCGTGCACTTTTGTTTAATTATCAGCTGTGAAGATTAATCTTGATTGTAAATGTGTCAGGATTTAGAATCCCAATGTCTGGGTATGTCTGTGCAGCAGAGTTTTTAGATTAGATTAGCTGGTGCGGGCAGCACCATTCCATGGGTTGGCTTGAATAAAAAGGAGAAAGGGAGCTGAATAGCAGCATTCTCTCTCTGCTTCCTGTCTGCAGACACAATGTGACCAGCTGCCTCAAGCTCCTGCTGCCATGGCTTCCCCTCTATGATGGACTGTACCCACAAACAGCTAGCCAAAATAAACCTTCCTTCTCTAAATTGCTTTTGTCAGGTATTTTGTTGCAGCAACAAGGCAAGTAACATACATCTTCTCTCAAAGCTAGCCTCTTGGGTTGAGTGAGGCTCTTTCCCTTTAAGAGTTTATTTTTGTCACCCTGAGGATCAAACGTAAGGCTTCGTATACCCTAGGCAAGTGATCTATCAGTGAGCTATACATCCAACTCACCTTTGTGAGCTTTTATAAAGCAAAGCTAGTTGAAGCAGAGAAAACAAACAAAAAATAGTTAAGATAGGCTGAGCATGGTGGTGCACACCTTTAATCTCAGCATGCAGGAGGTAGAGAGAAACAGACAGATTTCTGAGTTCAAGGCCAGCCTGGTATATATAGCAAGTTCCAGGCCAGCTAGGGCTATATAGTGAGACCCTGTCTCAAACAAACAAACAACAAACAAACAAACATTGAGATGAAGTTGGTCTTC
>NW_008331484.1:156556-159056 GCF_000622305.1 Nannospalax galili | reverse complement strand
TCAATGCAATGCCAATCAAAATCCCTATGACATTCTTCACAAAGTTGGAGAAAACCATCCTAAGATACATATGGAAGCACAAAAGACCTTGGATAGTCAAAGCAACCCTGAGCATTAAGAGTAATGCTGGGGGGATTACTATACCAGACTTTAAACTGTATTATAGAACTATAGTCATAAAAACAACATGATACTGGCACAAAAATAGACCCATAGAGCAATGGAACAAAATTGAAGACCCAAATATGAGTACATGCAATTTCAGCCACCTGATATTTGACAAAGGGGTCAAGAACAGTCACTGGAGGAAAGACAGCATGTTCAGCAAATGGTGCTGGCAGAACAGGATCTCCACCTGTAGAAGAATGAAACTAAACCCCTATCTTTCAATCTTGCATGAAAGTCAACTCCATATGGATCAAAGACCTCAATGTGAAGCCTGAAACTCTGAAACTGTTAGAATAAAACGTTGGCAATAACCTACAAGATATAGGTGTAGGAAAGGATTTTCTAAACCAGACATCAATTGCTCAGGAAACAAGGTCAAGAATCAACAAATGGGACCTCATTAAACTAAAAAGCTTCTGTACATCAAAAGAGGCAACCAACAAAGTGAAGAGAAAACCCATAGAATGGGAGAAAATCTTCACCAGCAACACATCTGACAGAGGTTTAACATCCAAAATATATAACAAACTCAAAACACAAAGAATCAAGAAAGGAAGGAACCCAATTAAAGGATGGGCTAAGGAGCTGAACAGAGTTCTCAAAAGAAGAAATAAAGACAGCTAATACGTATCTTAAAAGGTGTTCAACATCATTAGTAATTAGGGAAATGCGAATTAAAACCACTTTAAGATTTCATCCTACCCCAGTCAGACTGGCTAAGAGAACAAATGATACCAAATGTTAGAGAGGCTGTCAGGAAAGGGAAACGCTCTTCCTCAGATATAACTTTTTCTAAATTTGTTGATTTTTTTGTATTTCATACCTAACATCCCAAACAATCTTACTCATCTATATACCCATATCCCAAATGGCACCCTCCTATAGCTCCCCCCACCACTGGAGCCCATATACTTTGTCATCCCTGTTACCGTCCATTGTATTGTCGACACCCCCAGCCATTCCCCAGTGCTTGTCCATCCGTTGAATCTGGTAAGCCTATCGAGAGAGTTCCTTGTTTTAGAAAGATCAGCTCTTCCTCATCTAGCAGCAATCAGTTGCCAATATTCCTTTAGATAAGATTGGAGTCTGCTGTTTATTTCGAGCCCATATACTTTGTCATCCCTGTTACCGTCCATTGTATTGTCGACACCCCCAGCCATTCCCCAGTGCTTGTCCATCCGTTGAATCTGGTAAGCCTATCGAGAGAGTTCCTTGTTTTAGAAAGATCAGCTCTTCCTCATCTAGCAGCAATCAGTTGCCAATATTCCTTTAGATAAGATTGGAGTCTGCTGTTTATTTCCCCAGTTCTATGCTAGGTTACTGTCTGGGAGTCTCTTGGGCCACCCTGGCCAACAACTCAAAGGAAGATATTGCCTGTCTGGCATTGTTTCTTGTTACATAGCTTTTAGCTATACACATGGACTCTTATCAAGAAATATTGATCCCTTTAATCTTTGGTTATACTTTCCTTTTGGGTGTTTAAGACCATACAGTTGGGCCAGATGAACCAGTTTATTTTTACTCTTAAGGTCGTTTGAGGATCTGTTCCTCAGGGGTCACATGGGCTTGGGAGGAGTCCCTGGCTCCCTTATTTTACCAGTTCCATCTATGTGAAGATACGTCAAAGGTCCTACTTCACCGTGGCTGGCTTCACTTGGAAACATGGAGGAAATGTTTCCTCTGTGTTGACCCTCCTATTTGTGGACTGGACACTGGTTCAAGTCCATTTGGTGGGGTCTCCGTGGCCTCCTTGATAGAGGGGACAGGTGACACGCCACAGTTACAAGACATTTTGAGAGATGCTCATAGTCCCCTGGAACTTAGTTGACCTAGGAGGGCAAGGAGCAAAAACTGTCCTTTATGTCCCTCTGACCAAATTAGTATAGGTCTCAAAGTATGGCTGTTAGACATCCAAAAAGGTTAGTTCTACCAGTCTGGTAATTTTAACTACCATGTGCTATGTAGCTAAAGCTTGGACAAAGACAAACATTCTCAGATAAACCTTGCCTAGACATATATCCCTTGAGCTAGATGTATGTGTAATTTGTGAGAAGGTTGTTAGATTAATATGGTTCCCTCTGGTTTTTTTAAACTGGCTAGGCATTATTTATCTCTCGCATTGTCTAACACTTCCACCGTGGTTTCCCCATTTAAAGTGCCCCCATTTTTCCCATTTCTCCCTTAATAATACCTTTCTCCTATGGTCCCACCTCTCTTGAGCTCCTTCTTTCCCTTTATCTCCAAGGTTCCTTGTATAACCCTCTCTCCCCCCTCCCCTTAAAATATCCCCATTGTTATCCATATCCCCCTAAATAACACCTGTTTCATACTG